>NW_010192078.1:0-60031 GCF_000695765.1 Mesitornis unicolor
AAGCAGGTCATCTCGTCATAAAAGGAAATAAAAGGAGTCACCTCGGTGACTGAGTATTTCTTTTAAAAATTTCTTTCACGGAAAGCTTCTAAATGTAATGCTGCACTGGTTCAGTTCTCCTGAATGCAGTGTTCTAGCTGAAAATTTGACTTTGATTCTAATGATCAACTTCAGAATTTGTAAACTGAAACAAGGTTAACATTTAAAACTGAACATAAACACATTGTAGCAAAGCAGACAAAGAAAGTGGTCTTTGGAAAACCTTGAGTTGGATTCCCATTATTCTCCACTTATCTATCCTGTCCCACCATGGAAATGTCAGAGCTGCTGAGCTTCACAGTGTCTTGTCAGAGTTGCCTAGCACAAGTGTTTCTGTAATTACAATACATTTGGCATAAATATTTTGTTTAATGGTACTCAAACTTGTACGTCCGTCCGTGACAATGGAACTGATACCAGGGTGGTGAGCTGTGATGAAGTGCCTTTAGAAATGAGAGGTGCCAAAAGTAAGCCTTGAATGTATTGTTGTGTCTCTTCTTACTTTGATTTTGAGAGAAAATACAGCTGGTTTTAATTTCAAGGAGAAGATGAATCAATGAAACCTATGAAAGGAAAGCTAAAAGGGAAGAAAAGAGTGAAAAATACAGTTTTCCACATGACAACTTTCCAATTACTTAACTGTTAAAACAAATCAGATGAAATAAACAAAATTCTCATGACAAATTGAGATTATGCTAAATAGTACAATGAAAACATCAGCCTAGTGTCTGGCAGCAGTGGAAAAACTGAAGCAAATGTTAGGGACTACTTAAAGTTTGCTCTGAGTCAAAAAAACAAAACAGAACAGAGTATGAGATAAATGCATGGTTCATCCATGTTGCGAGTGACTGTGCAGCTATGGTTCATTTCTTCAGAAAGCATTTATTAAAACTGAAAAGTTTTCAGAGAAGGGAGTGTGACTGAAGATGTGGAATGGCTTCCATACATGGTACTGCTGAGCAAGCTGAGACTTTTCAACCTAAAGAAAAAAATCATAGAATCATAAAATCACATAGGTTGGAAAAGACCTTTAAGATCCTTGAGTCCAACCATTAACCTAACACTGCCAAGTCCACCACTAAACCATGTCCCTCAGCACCACGTCTATGTTTTTTAAATACCTCCAGGAATTGTGACTCCACCACTTTCCTGGGCAGCCTGTTCTAATGCTTAACAACCTTTTAAGTGAAATTTTTTTCCCCTAACATCCAATCTAAACCTCCCTTGGTGCATCTTGAGGCCATTTCCTCTTGTCCTATTGCTTGTTACTTGGGAGAAGAGAGCAACACCCACCTTGCTACAGCCTCCTTTCACTCTCACACTTTAAGCCTCCTTTTCTCCAGACTAAACAAATACAACTCCTTCAGCCGCTCCTCATAAGACTTGTGCTCCAGACCCTTTGCCAGCTTTGGTGCCCTTCTCTGGACGTGCTCCAGCACAAGGCACATGAAGGACTACAAAGTTGTGACTGAAATGAAGGATGTGAATGAACACTAATTTTTTTTTTCTTTTCTAGTATGAGAACTAGGGGCTATCAAAGAAAGTTAATGAAAGGTTCAAAACAGACAAAATATTTCTTTACACCACAACTGTTGAATGTTGTGGATGCAGAATGTTCATGTGGGCTCAAGAGACTAAACAGAAATTGAAAGCGATTTGTTGTGGGTTACTAAATGCACAAACCACAGCAAGCACAGAAGACTTCTTGAGTCAAAGAAGGGTGAGAAACTGGAAGGAAGAGGAGTATTAAGTAAGGTGTCAAATGATTGTTGTTACTTTTCCCTAGATATCCACTTGTGGTCCCTGTTGAAGAAAGAATACTGAGCCAGATGGTTGCTCACTCTGAATCAATAAAGTCATTCTTATTTTCACAAACTATTTATTGTTTAGGGTTGTTTAGAGGGACAAATAGTGGTGAAGATCCATAGCAGTGGCCGAATATTTTCAGTCATGCTTCAAATCAACACAGTATTATGAGGTTGGTTTTTTCAGTAGTCTGAATAGCAACAGAGAAATAGTTTGGAGAAGCTAGGTAAATGAAGAATAGATTTTCTGGGTAGGCTGTTAGAATAATGGAAATACTCTACTGTTTGTCACACTGCATTTCAAATGTTTTTAAGCACATTTAAACACATAAGTATTTCTGAATTAGTACTGATCAGAGCTGGTTTATATTAGTCATCAAATTGGACAACCTATTATGGGAAAAAATGTGTTTAATTATATATACATGCATATATATATATATATATACACACATAGTTTGAAAATGTGCATTAAATTGTAGATAACTTTCAACCCCCAAGGACTTTACCAAAGAGATGTGCAATACAAACTCCTAAAAATATATTTTTACAAATGTCAGAAATTGCAAGTCACAAGGACCTGTTGCAAAAGAACATTGCTATCTCAGTACAGCAGCATTTATTTGTATCTCCTATACCTGGGTCTATATTATGATTTTCTAAAGTTGTTGGGTTTTTTTTTAAAAAAAAAACAAACCACAAACCACGAACCACACAAACAAAAAAAACCACACAAACAAAAAAAAAATCCAGAAAACTTACTTTATGTCTCACTTCTCACTTAGTGTCAGACTTTACATTTAACATAAAAAATAAAAATTTCAGGCAAGTGATTGTTCACGTAGTGTGCAACAGTGAACATTGCTCCAGAATTATTTGCTGTCTTAAAAATTTCATTACAAGCAATATACTGGAAGCAAAGAATTCTAGGATTTAGCAACCAAATTCAGGAAAAGATATATTCCAGAAAATGTTATCAAAGCAACATTTTTTTCTAAATAAAATTTCCAGCTTCCTCACATAATGATATTCATTGCAATACATTGTGCTCAGTGATTTTTGTTTTGGTAAATGAGATTGTCTTCAAACCCAAAAGATGTGTGCTGCCATGCAGCATTGCTCTTGTTTCATTAGTGGGGTAGTTGACAATAGCCTCTACTTTCTCTGTGAATTACTACATTGTCAAACCCTTTATTAAATAAATATATATATATATGTACAAACATATATTTCTATATGTGTATCCCCATCTGTCAGTTTTGACTGAGATGGTAAGTTCAGTGAAAACCAGAAAGACCTTGGCGCACATTAAGTAGCCGTAGTCTGAATGTTGGATCAGAAAATGAAGCTGGAGCCTGGCTTCAGCTTCCAGCTGTCTGTAAGACAGGGTTTAAGTTCTCAGACAGCAATATCTGTATATCACTTACCTAAGCAAGAGTAGCGACAGTTGAGGCAGACTAGTATTTATTTAATGATTTCTTTTCCTTCCTTCTTGGGAATTATACCCTGCAAACTGTCTTTCTGTAAAAATACAGAAATGATCCACGCTACTATGTTGTGCATGAATCTCTTAAATGCACAGCGCACCCACCTGCAGCTAGAATGTGACCAGAATTTGGTATAGTAACTCTTCTATGTCTGAGTTGGGCAGTGTATATGTACTTTCATTATAAATTCTTCACCAGACACTTCCCCGATCCTTCCGTGTCCCCAGTAGTTGTCAGCTGTGCATGTAAATATACAATCTATTCATTTTCCGCTCGGTAACTCCAGAGATATGTACTTGATTCCCTGAGAATGTAGAGGAATCTAACTTGGTGAAGCTGTGAGTGAGGTATTATTCCAAGAGTGCTCTTCCAGTTCCTTGAAATCAGGTCAAGAATCACCTTTATTCTCTGAATGAGAGTCTGTAAGCTGCAACTCTTTAAGATCTGGATTTATTAAAGATCTTGAACACGTGAAAATCAGTTCTTGGTTACCTGGCTATACAATACTCACCAAAGGAAGGCTAGGCTGTCAGTGGTGGGATTTCACAGATATTGCTTATTTTGCATGGCTTCCAAATAACAAAGCCATTAACTGAGACATGTACTGTTGTCAACTGGATAAATTAAATGATGCCATCACACAGAAGCATTCAGAACTGGTGAATCACAAAGGTGTTGTGTTTCTCCATGATAACACTAGATCACATAGCAGTTTGGTCACTCACCAAAAGTTGCTGCAGCTTGGATGGGATGTGTTACTACATCCACCATATTTGCCAGACCTGGCATCATCAGACTGCAATTTGTTTTGTTCTTTACAAAACTCCTTGAATCGTAAAACCTTCATTTTTGATGAGGATATCAAATCATTCTTGGAACTGGTTTTTGCTGAAAAAGACAAGAACTTTTTTGAGTGTGGAATCACGATGTTGCCTGAAAGGCGGCAAAAGGTAATTGAACAAAATAGACACTCTATTGTTTAATAAAGTTTGTTTCCTATGAAAAGTTCGCCTTCCATTTACCCAGAACTACTATTTTGTATTTTTGGCAAAATTTCAATGATGTGTCCTATAACAACATTACATTGATATATAGACAGTCTAATAATGTATGACTCGATTAGGCATAAATAAAACCCCAAAATAAAACAAAAACACCCTAAACCCCAGAAATCTTCTCAATCACTTGAATCTTGAAGCTGAGTACATTGACATTTTAGAAAAAAAATCACTGGGAGATCACATGGGTCTTTTTGTTTGATGGAGACTTTACAGTTAGCTGAGTTTATTCACCAGTGTACAAAATGTATTCAAACTGTACAGTCAGATGGTTTGGGTTATGTTTGAATGAGAATGTTTTCTTCTCTAGCCACTTGGTGACTTTTCACTGTTATGACAAGAAGTGAAAATAAAACTTTTCTTATCTGATGGCACAGACCTTTTCATCATACCTTAATTCACTAGCAGGTGATACTTTATCATAATAATTCAGTCATTTTCATATCAGTTTGTTTTGTTTTGTTTTGTTTTGTTTTTTTAAAACAAACAACAGAAACCCAACCAAAAAACCCGAAGAATTTTCTTGTCTAATTTTCTCATTGGGATAATACAAGTAATTACAGACACTGTAGGTAATGTTAATGCAGATAGTTATTTGGCTTTATTTTAGACTTTTATCAAAAAATATTATGCATTATTACTAAGGCAGAAAAAATCCCTGAAGTAATTTAAACAAAGCATTACTTTTGAGAGGTAGGAATTGTACTGAGTAGCTCGTTGTGCAGTAACTAGCCAACCTGAACAGAATGACAAGACTTTATTGTAGTGTACAGTTTTAAGTAGCATTACTGTAGCACAGCACTTTCAGAGCCAGCTTTAGAAAATGAAGGTTTATGATGAAGTTTCATATAAATGTAATACTTCTGCCTCTCCTTAGTCTTATCAGCAGTGGACAGCAGAAATGCAGCTTTAGTTGTAAGATCACCTACCTTAAAAGGATTTAATCATCCTAGAGCTGGCTCTTCAGTACAATTAACTGACTCTACAAGAAATGTTTTCACACAGCCAAGGCTGCACTATGCAGAGGCTGTGAGCTTAGGCACTGGTATCCTGGACCGATGTCCATGCAACACAGTGCAGCATCCACACAGTTTGGGAATGCAGACTGACGTGAGAACAGGGTGTGAAGCATGCACACAGCAAAGAGATTGCCTGTGTAAAGACTGGAGTTTTGCATTTTGACCCATGCTATGTCCTTGTTTCTCTTCTATGAGAGTCAATTCGGAAGTCTTTAGACTGAAACATCTCAGGAAAGACAGAGGAAAAGAAAGGCTAAGCTCTCACAGCTTGCTTCACGAGAAGACTAAAATTCAGTTTCATCTTTTAACTAGAGAGACCTGAATACTTGTGGCAAATCTGCGAGAAGAAAATTTCAACCACCAGGGTTTAGAGTATTCAAACTGAAGTTTCTTTCAGTCCATTTTTTGGAGATGTTCCATTGTGGATGTTTGTATTTGAATTAACATTGCAAATGTGGTCTAGTTTAGATAATTACCTGGGTGGTTGTTGCAGTGAATATATGAGATAACAGTTGACCTCTATTAAGAGTCTGAAAGCTCTTCCTGTGCCCTGCTTCAAACCACTGTAAATTATAACTCTTCTGTGATACATGGGGCTAATTGTCCTCTTGGTTACTGTTGCCACAAAAGGCAACACTATGCTGCACTTATGTGGATCTGATTTCCTCAAAGCTGTGTCTAAATAGACAGTAGGGACGAAACAGCTCTCCGAGATGTTGACACAGGCTCATTTTTAACAGTCCTGACAGAATAGTGGGAAAGGCTTTTGGTGAGCACTAATTGTGCTAAATAGAATTTCCTCAAACAGGCTTCTAGGAGCTCTACATAACTATCTTGACAAAAGGTATCCCTTAAAAGATGAAGGAAATTAATCCAGGCTCCGGTATTCATTCCAAGTGTCTTTTCAAATGAACCAAAACTATGTAGCAAACTCAAAATCCTATTAGGAGTGGAAATAACTGTAAATATATGTTTAGGTGTGTTTATTAAAAGAAAAAAAACCTCACGAACATTACAGGTAGACTTATGTTGCTGTCTTTTCATCTTTGAATAGCTGATTCTCTAAGTCCTTGTACTTACTGACTTAAAATTGAAATAATACGTGGAGAGTCTTGTATGCCTTTATGTCAGACGTCCTCAGTCTTCCTCTGTTATGTGAACGATTGGTGGAACAACAAAGAGGGATAAAATGGCAGCAAATTTGTTGAGTTATGCAAATGTGAGTGCGTGCAGAATGCTTCTCCATTTCCCTTGCACGGTGCTCAATGTCATCTTTAAATGCTGAAAGTCTCTTCTTAAGTGTAGCACTTCTGAATCACCACAGGTGGATTGTCTGGTGTCTTTCTCAATAAGCACAGTGATAGAAAACATTTGAGGCAGGGAATTAGGCTACTTGTGGCACACTGAGAAAAACAATAGTTTTGTGGCATCTTTACAGAAGAAGGTATCAAACCAATGTTGTATTTGCCAGCTGAGAATTACAGGCCTCACCAGGAGTAAAACAAGTGCCAACTTTTTAATTTGCTGTGTTTTCAGATTTTATTTTTTTTTTGTCTCCCAATAAAGAGACTCCTAGGCAAACACTTGGGGACATGTAAAAGAATTACACTTTTAATATCATAGTGCTCATTCTTTTAGTTAATGGCTGGAAGAAGTTGCTCAGAGACAATTTTTTAAACTTCCTGAAATGATTGTTAATATTTGATGAGAGAAAGAACACTATCTCCTCAAGTAATGAATTGGTGTCTTATGAAACCATGTATCTGGCACGCTTCTTGGACAGAATGTGTTCATTTCTTTGACTTGCACTGCTTCCAAATGACTGTAAGTAACCTGCATTTAAAGCTGTGTTTTCCACCTGCACAGTACTAAGTTATTTCCTAGTAGTTTTACCACTGCCACACCTTTTTGAAGTGAAAGCTAGCTGGTTTAAAACATCCCCTGATTTTGAAAGGTTGATCTTGTCAGGCATGTAGCTGAAGAGGTTTATGTGCTGGTATGAGCCTGAGAGATTGAACCAGACACCTGAGGCATCAGCATATTGTAGCAGGCAGCCATCTTCGGTGCATCAGCTAGAGGCAGGACAAAGATATGTGCGGGAGTTTTGGTACCCAAGCCTTTGAAAATATTAGTCTGGTAGCTGTGTATGTTGAATCCTTGCAGTATGTGCTAGCTATTGCATTAGTAAGCAAGTAAGTCTAGATAGAATTATCAACATATATATGGGCTCATTAAGAACCTCAACTGGAGTCATATGAGTTTGTTTGTTTTTGTGTGTTGGACTAGTTTGAGTGTACAAACAAACGAAAAAAAAGCTTGCAATGGCCAGATCAGATTCTGCTGCCTGTTTCCACTGTTCAGGTGGGTTTCCTTCAGTTTTCTGTCTCATCTTAACTTTTCATGGGGCTTTGATGGTATTGTATGGAGGCCTTCAGTCTCTCAGTCCTCCAGTATCTGCTTCAGTGTTTCATCTTTGTCAGATATTCCACTGTCTGCCTTATTGTCTGTTCCCTTCTCTATGTTCTTTATTAGCTGTGAAACCAGCTATCTTAATGCTCTTTCCCGTATTTTCTTCCCTTTTCTATAATGCATAATTCATTTTCTGTTTAAAAAAAAAACACAAAACCAAACAAAAAAATTTCCATTGATTAAACAAGCATTTTTTGGTGGATTAGGCAGTACAGCTGTCCTGCACAAAACCTATAAAGAGAATAGCTGATTTCAGTGATCATATGTGATAGGAAATGCAGGCATGGACCCAGGTCATAAAGTCTTCCTGCAACATTGGCAACTCAATTTTGCCTTTAAGGGATGAAAAAAAAAGAAAAAACATAAAGCATACATGCTCTTAAAATGTTAGTACTTTATCAAGAGAAATATTCATGTCCCAAGTTATCAGTTGAGAAAAGCAGTCAGGTTCTTTTCAGATTCAAGGTAGTATCTGGGTACCCAGTGTAGAAAACCTTGAAAAGGTATCCAATGCAGAAGATTAATCAGTCAGGTTAAGTTGGACGACCAAATGCTGTGCTACCCAGATCTGTAACTGTTTTCAAAATCTGAGTATGCTTGTTACTTTCAGTATTTCCTATTCATTCAGGTCTTTCAGAGCAGACCTTAATTTTCAATTAATTCAATTTAGGTTCACAAGGCAAAAATAAAGTATTAATTTATTATTGTCCTCTTTTAATAACAAGATTTCTATGTTTGTATAAAACACACAAGTAATGACTGTACCAGATAAAAGACATGCTTTTCAGAATACCTGATAATTACTGTAAAAATGATCTTTAGTAATTCTACAAGTTATTTTGAACTAATAAGTTATGGTTCGTTTTTTGTTACTGCATTGGTCTCAGTGGACATAATTAATAGTGAAGTTGTTTTTCATTTTTAATGAGAATATTTTCTAGTGCCCCTGAAAGTGAGGGCATTTTTTCTAATTAATAATTTTCTCTGTTTAAAAAAAAAAAAAGAAACACAAACCCAAATATAATAACGGCCACATTCTTTGCATGACTGGAAGGCAGCTGCTAAGCATACTGTGAAGTCATATTTCAAAAACAATTCTGAATTAAATTCTAAGCTGGTATAAACAGGCACAACTTCATTAAGTTCAGAGGAATTATGTTTGCCTGCTGTAGTCTTGAAATGGTCTTTATTATCATTCAGGATATTAGAGCATAGCAGTAAGTCACTGACTTTCTTGCTTTCGAAAAGCTTTTGAATGTACTGTAAACAAGAGTGGGGTAGATTCTCAATTTAAAATGATCTACTGGCTGATTTCAACAGAGCTGTTTTTTAAAGCAACAGAATCTTTGAGGTTATGCAACTAACTCTGGAGTCATCTGTGTCTTTTGTGTGACACAATGAAACTAATATAGAGATTCATTTTGCTAATTATGTGAATAAAGGAAGTGTGGTGGGGAGACAAAAGAATACTTTCATTTAAACCTATCACTAACAAATATTCTTTTAGGATTGTAGTTCTCTCAGCACTTTAGAAAGAACTGTTTGTTCTCATTGGTGATTTGAAAAGCAAAGTAAGAAAAAACAATACCTTATCCATTAATGAAGACATCTTTCCTCCCCATCCCCAACTAAAGGTGTAGATTTTTGCTGTCTGTATGCAAATCAATAACTGGTTACCAAGTTAGCCTTGCTTGATGTGGCTTTACTTGTCATTTGAAATTTATTCTTTTTGGCAGGGGGGAAGCCCTGTTCCAATACCTATTTAGAACAAAACTCATGAGTGACTGTTTTTCTCAGATTCCTTGGTGTTGAATGTTTTCTGTTCTACATGCCTGAGGTGTTACAGGTGTTCTTACTTAGCCTAATGACTGTCTTAAGTTCAGGTGTCACACTGAGCTAGCAGAAGTCTCATGGAAGGCTTGGACAGGTTCACTCTCTGGTCTCTTGAGGCCGTATATTCAGTGTGCTGCAATCACAGATGGAAAAGTACTAAGTGTCCTGTAAAGCTTCTCTCTGTGATTGTGTCAGCTGAGTCTAGAAATGGCAGCAGCTTCAGTAGCCCTGAAAGAGGCTGTAATTGAGCAGTTTCCAGCCTAATGTGACAGGCTCAAGAGGTATGAAAAGCCTGATGCGTTTTGAGCAAATCTTCCTGAGAATATCAGTGTGACTGGTTACTTGAACCTACCTTTATTCAAACCCCTGGCAGTTCTCCCAGTATCTGTATTCAACACACTATACAGGCAGACTTCCCTCTTCTCTTTGTACCACTGCAGTAGGACATGATAAAGTTCATGTAGCTGTCATTGTGAATAGATGTGAATTATCTGTAATCGTCCATGTTACCAGTTCATAACATAATAGCCTGATATGTAGCCCATTGATGTGAATCTCTGCATTGGCTGTAATGGATTTCTGATCAGACACAACAAAATAAAGAAAGAAGACAGAGGTGAGAGGAAAGAACAAAACATGAAAAGCAAGTCTAAAGGTAGCAGAAGAGTCTCTGCTGATGTCTGAGTGTTGAACTATAGAAAACCCTCACTGAGTATCCTGCATGGGTTCACAAGTGAAAAATATTTACATATTACTGAGTACATTAAACCAAATGGATTTAAGTATACATAATCCGTTTACAGAACATTTACAACTATTGGGTAAATTGAGCTCATTGTTTGTCTCTGGTTGTCTCTGCAATCAAACTGTAATCATGTGTAAACTGCAAGCAACCATGTGCAGTTCATATACAATTATTTACAAAGTAGTTTTGCAAAATTCAATTGTATTGCTAGTGATAATGAACTTCAATGTGTAATAGGTTCTTTTAAACATCTTTAAAATGCTTCAGTGCCTTTTTTCCTATTTTAAGCCCTTCTGAATTTAAAAATATATTAACATAAACTACGCATCTTAGGATTACCTTTCTTTTAGTGATGAAGTTCATGTCACAAAATATAATGCCTTGCCATAACCTGCTATTTTGATGCATACTTGATTGCTTCAACTCCAGTTCAAATCTGGAGTTTGTATTGTAATTCAGAGTAGCAACTCTTGTGGGCTGACAATATAGCAAGAGAAGCTTTAAGCTGTACTACTTTCTTTTCAAGGTTGCTAAAAGGTGTTTATTGTTTGCCTCCTTACCAATCCATAAGCTTTTGAACCTTGAACAGTAAGTCAGCGTAGATTTCCAGGTGGTGAGAAATGAGAAATAGGATTAATGCTATTGCTTTTAAAATTCCTCTTTCTAGTTTCTGTGGGAAACAAGTCACAAAAACTTCATGAAGCTGTGAAGCCATATGAAAGTGTCATTAATATACTTTTGAGAGGACCTCATTAGTTTCCATTTTACTGCATCCACATAGCTAAAACTTTTATGCCAAATCACCACAGTAATATGTCTCTAGCCCATAAGCATAAAATACCACTCTGTGATGGGTCATCTTTACCATAGTTTTCCCATGCCTCATAAAAAAGAGCAAAATTCAGAGCTTTAGCTTTATGTCACATTATCATAGTTTTTGCTGACATTTTGTGTGCTGTAGATCAGAATGTGGTAGGCAGGCATTGGAGTCATAATTTTGGAAAGAATGCTTCCACAGGCATAAATCCTGATGTTCCTTGAGACACTTGTCTTCTGTAAGCTGCTGAAACTTAATGAGCTAGCTTTTTCCTTCTCACACAACCACCCCTGCTGTAGCATACAGTCCAAAGAAGTAAGAGAATAAACAAACTTTTTTTCCCCACAGGAATCAACCTGAATCAAAACTGGTTTCCCTGTCCTAGTAATAACCCTTTCCACTAAGAGACTACTAGCAGAAGAGATCCTGGGAACCAGGAGGGGAGAAGAATAGAGGCGGAAAATATTCTAAAGCAGGGTATTTGTAATTGTTATGTGAGAAAAGGGAGCCAAATCCATCCTGTTACTAAAATACTTAGAAGATAAAGCTATTCCTAGTCTGAACTTCCTTATTTAAATAGTAGTTGTTTCTTTCCTTTCATGAGTGTATTAGTTCATTCAGATTCTTCTTGAAAAAAATCTGTATGATCTGCTTTCAAAGAAAAATGTCACAGGACAACAGTCTGCTGCTAGACGAAAAATGTCAAGGTGAAGTCTGACCATATATCATCTCTAAACGCTGAGGCACAAGGATTTCAAGAGGGAAGGTATTTATCATGTGATATTGTTCTATTACAATGACTCTGTATTTCTGTTCTGCCAGGTGATGGATGCATGCTGTGTGTAACCATTCTTTTAGTGCACTGTTATGTCAATTGTTCACTGTAGCATTGTTAAACAGCTGCATTCAGATTGACTGCAACAAAAGGCTCATGTTGGTTTCAGTCAATCTGAAAACAGCACATCATAAAAATGCCAGCACATACTTCAGTATTTATTCATTAACAGACAGTACAAAAATGCTAGATTATCCATCACACTACTGAGCAGCTTTCCTAAAAGCTTGTAATAAAGATTACTTGACAGCTTGGATGGGCAGCATCCGTGAAACATAGAAAACAATGTGCATGAAGTAACTACAGTATGTGTACCTTGAGCTTCATTTGAGGAAGTATGTGGAGTGTTTTAGAGTGCATTAACTGCCCAGGCCACTGTGTATGGTTGTATGCCAGACATACTTCTCCTCTGAGCAGAGCATAGGACAATTCTGGTCACAATGTCATGTTAGTAAAGCAGCATGACACACATGAAACAGCATGTATTGCCACAGTCACGTGCTGATGTGTTTCACTGGTGTGCTGTTGTGGGGTTTTTTTGGGGGGTGGGGGAACAGGCATACATCCTGCTGATAATAAGCGAAGGTGGAGGTAGCACTGAACTTTGTGTCTCGCAACTGTAACTTGTAGCTAGAGGGTGTTAGAGTGAACTCCTAGTCTATGTAAATTTAGTGATGTCACTAAAGATGATCATGTAAATAGAAGCTACTTACATAAATAAGCTTTCCTTCATTATGAACTAGGACAAAAATGTAGCAAAAGATAAGGACTTGTATAAAGGTTCTTCTAAAAGAGAAGCTGTTTTCTTCATGAACAAATGTGATGGAGTGATCTTGATTTGTGTGTGTAAGTACATTTATTCGTGTCTTTGAGTGTCTGTTGAAATACTACTCAAAGATTGTTTTGTAAACTAGAGTTTGTACTGGACTTCTGTCACATTTTTGCTAGTACTTTGGAAACAAAATGTATTATTGCAAGTACTCATTGATATTAATGATTTAATATTAATTTTAAATAATACCAAATTTTCATAATGTACATGTGTTTTCATGAATATATGAGAGACTGTGTAAATATAATTAAGATCCTTCCAGTTAGATTGGAATTTTATTCACTAAGCTATAACTGTATCTAATACTGTGGAACAGTTTTTTTACAGCTTTGGGTACATTACTGTGGAAAATCTTGATGTGTTTTTTTTTTTTACCTTCCCAAGGTTGAGATTTGGAACTTTAGATAAAAAGGCTCTAAGCACACTTCTGGCAGATGGTGGAAGAATCACCAAACAGTAATCGTATGTAATAGAGAGTACAGCTGAAAAATGTGGAGGAAACTGAAGCAATTTTATTCCCTCCTCCTTGCATCAACTTCACTGAGTTTTTACTTTGAGCCATATTGTAATTGTTAATTGTTACCCCATAGCACAGACTTCACTGCTCCACTGAGCACACGAGACATTGCTCTGAAGGCATTGCCTGAATGAACAATCTGGCATGCACTGGAAATACATCCATTGCATCCCTCTTTAAGAAAAAGAATGCCTTCCTTTCTGTAAGTTAGTAACTTTTTTTGGCCGGTCCTGCATATTAGTAGAGTACTTTAGCTACAATATACTTTTCTTCTAGCAAACAGTCACCAAAAAAACAGGCTATAGAGAAGCTTTTCATGGATCTATCCACTGGTTCCCAAAACCACTTGACAGGGAGTAAAAGCTAGGGTGAAATGTTTCATTGCCTTTGCCTTCACTGTTGTTCAAGAAAGGAGCAGCTGCATTTTTGCCTTGTGTAAAATTGTGCATTGACTACCAGAAAACTAAAACAGGTTTATTTCATTCCATTTAGAAGTGACCTTGCTAGAGAGGGCTTGAAATCTACCAAAACAGACATTTCTATCATCCTTAAGAGATAATACTCTTAAGTAATTTGATTGTAATGGAGATAATAATAGGAAAATTATTTGAATCTTTGCTTTTGCAGAGGTATATTTGACTATTATCCTGCATTTCTATATCAAGAACTCATTTAAAAGTAATATGTAGAATTGATTTTTTGGGAAACAAGGTCAATTTCTTTTATTTAAACAACACATTCAAACAGCTAAGCTCACATGACTTATGTAATACCTTTCCTTCTGTCCCCTTATAAGGAAGAAGAAAGTGAATTTAGGTTAGGTTTTTTTGTAGGTTGTGACTTTTTTTAAATGTCATGCACTTCATTCTTAACACTTAATCCACCTTCTAATTATATATATTAATTAGATACAGTAATTAAGAAACAATAAAAATGCATTTTTTACTTTCAGGCTATGTTGAAAATGACATGACTCAAAACCTCAAAAATCCTGTATGTACTCATTTGGACCTCAGACTTGTTCCAAAAATTTTGATATGTTCTCTTTTTACAAGTTGAGTTCCTCCACAGTAAAGAACCATCTGTATATGGAACTTGCTATGTGTGGGATCACGTCTTCACTCCTGCTGTCACTGTAAAGGATAAACTCTATAGATTACACACAGCTTTACATTAGCTTTACTGACCTAGCTGCAAGGTACTACCAAAAGGGTGGCTGTTTATTCTCCATCCTTATCTTTAAACTGCACAGTTGTAATCATGTGAATTCCCAGTCTGTGCAATCGGGTAAAAATGTGTGCAACTGAAAAACTTTTGTTTACAGACTAGTTGTCAGTTAGATGTGTGAATCATAGTTATGGAAACCAGGACTGCCCATTTGGTAGCAGATCACATATTTAGAAGATCAAGACATAATGAAATATGTCACTTTATTCTGCCAGAATGTTTCAGAGCAGCTTTGGGTGCAAATTCACATCCTTCTTGTTTAGTTCTCCTTTGTTAGTCAGTTAAAAACATCATAAAGTAAATGAGATTCTGGTCTCTGGGTCAGTCTGAAGATTTCAGTTAAACGTATTACTCAGCTTCCTGTTTTTCATCTTGCTTTCTCATTGTCTCAAGCAGAGAGCTTCTAACTTTGTCAAAGAAGGCTGTTCTTGCACTATTGTTCACTTCCCTACATCTTTGCACATTAGATTTTCAGTCCCACTGGGCTGGCACCAATTGCAAGAATATGTTACTTACATTTATTTTTTGTTTTACTACATGCTCTCTCAGGAATTTTGAAGCTTGCAAGACTATGAAACTATAAAAATGAGAAAGATTGGAAGTTTTAGGCTGCATGAAACATACTTTTCATGGCTGATGCTCTCTGAAAGTCATGCACAATCAGTTTTCAGACAGTGCTCAAATATATCTAGAGTTGGTATTACACCGTTGACTCCATTATCAGCTATTACAATCCCAGGGCTGGGAGAAGGCCTCATCGTTTTGCTCGTGCAGACATCTAAAAATGCTGGCTGCTGTAGAATTCCATTTAAATCACACCATGGAAGAACAGGCAGACTAGAAAAATAGATTTGTTTTGTCCATTGGCAAATTACAGTTTTGTCAACTTCTCTAGCAACTTTTGACCCACTGTTACTGTTTCTCTTGCAAAAAGAGGATGAGTGTTCTTGTGCTGGTATTTTCTAGACCCTTACACCAGAAGTCAAGAGAAATGTGAGAGGGAGTAAATCTTGCTTTCCCATTGGAATAGAGTTGATGATTTGGACCAGAGTTTCCAGAGTCGGGAGCCCTTTCTAAGGGGCAGGACCACATTCATGTTGTTGCAGTGACAGGAGTGAGCACCTGCTTACTTTTCGAGATATGTTTGTCAGAGCGAGGTCTAACCCTCAGCATCTGTATTGGCCACATGGAAAGCATATTTAGATGCTCAAAGCTGAGCACTGGTTTTCTCCCGAGTCCCAATTTCCACTAGACTGTGTGATATGTTTGGAAGGTAAATAAAACACATTTTGTATGTATTAAAAAACACGTGGGGAGCGGGTTGTTTCTAGAGAGTGTGGAACATGAGTGTAATACTGCAGCACACACTACTGAGATGAATCATTTGGGTGAAGCTCACCTCTGCCCAGAGGACAAACACACAACCTGTGTCTGCTGCTTGGGCTCTCTGTATACAGAGAAGCACAGAGAGACCCCATCTGGACTGGCTGCGGTATCTGAAGGAGAGCAGTTTAGAAACAAGACCTTGGATCACAGAATCATTAAATGGTTGAAGTAAAACACACACATACACTCTCACACACTGTTTTCAAGAAGAAAATCTAAACATCCCCATGGAAAATGGATAGTGAGCCCACAGTTACCAAGAAAAACACATTTTTTGTTATCGTGGTTTAAAAAAAAAAAGCCCAGACTAATTCTAGCTTGAGTACTGGATCTTCATAAATGAGAACCTGTTTATATAATAGCAAACAACAGATTTTTTATAAAACTTGTACTTCTGCTAGAATGGAATTCTGTACAATTTAATAAGCATTTTATGTTATAACAGATCAGTTTGAATCAGTGAAAAAAGTTTTAGCATTTTTCTAGGCATAAAAATTGAGCAGAACTATTTATCTCCGCCTCTTTGGTCTGAGTACCGTAATGCCTTTTCCATCTGACAGGAGCTCTTCGAACAGTTTTTCTAACTTTGGGGAAAAAAATGCTCTTCAGACTCTCCAATGGTATCTTCAACAGCCAATAATTAATTTTTTGGAGTGAAAATTGTTGTAATGAAATTGACCTTTCCCCGTAGCAATAGGTTCAGTCACTTCCATCTGTCAAAATCTCTTTGCAGAATTTTAATTAATAGTGAAAATTGTTTGCTCCCCATGTCAGTGAGTTACTGAGAATCCCTCATACCTGCACGCTTCACAACATTCTGGCAGTACAAAAAAAGCCCCTCCTAGGCGAGAACAGATTTCCTGGGGCAAAATCTGGAAAGCAGTAGAACCTCTATCTTATCCTATTTGATCTTGAAGCCAGAAAATAATGAAAAATCATCAGTCTTCCTCAGCAGGCTAGAAACTGATGTATCCAGCTTTCCAAAGAGAAGTTTTGCAGCAACATGGTCACATTCTTTGAGAGCTGTGTGAACTATGTACATATGGAAATGGCTTATTCTTTTTCTGCCACCCACATCATAGAACTGCTAGTGTTAGCAGCAGTAGTAGCTGGACTGCTGCCTCAGAATTGTAGTCTGATCTGTTTTCAATAGTCAGCTGCATAGATCCTCCCTACATCTTGTTCCCTTTTAAGCAATGTATGTTTTCTCTGGAGGGAAGGCACAAATTCAAGGATAACTCACATCTTTCTCTTGAGCAGCCGACTGACTGAACACTAGCTTGGATATATCTTGGCCACAGAGACTGAGCATTAGAATCGTTGCTTACACACTACATCTGCAGAGCTAGAAGGGCACCACCAAGCAGAAAGAGTTTGCAGTGTACTGAGGACTGCATGTTTTCACTGTCTTCTTGAAAACTTCAAGCAAGAAGATTTTTTCCCGAGTTCTTCGAATATGGCATGCCACTTCCACGTACAGTGGAGTGTGAATTCCACGGAGCTACCTTCAGTGTTTTGCTTTTACGTATCAACATTAAATGGTAAATGCAATCTCTCCCATACTTACATTTCTGTTCCTGCAGAGTAGGTATATGACTTACAGCCATTTTAATACCAAATGCTGCTATCCAGCTTTCTGGTATTTCATTACCCTTGTGTTTAAGCTAAGACTAGTTAGACTTTCATGGCTGTTTACAAACATTAGTCAAATAAGAGCTCTTACAGATGCCATCTACACAAGTAGAGATATATTTCCAAGATCTAGTACTGGAATGAGTCTGAACCCCCACAGTGGCTCAGTGATACTCAGAGGCAGGTATCACCATATGTACTGAACATTCTAGCCATGTGAAAGCACAGCAGTTATAATGCACTCTGCTTTCAGGTGGGGTTGGTGGTTTCACTTCTTTCTCATTATCTCTGCTAATACCCTCTGTTCTCAACTTCAGGCACATTACAGGAGGCTCAGCCATTGTTGCTAAAAGGTGGCTGTGCACTGCATTTGTATCTCAGTTCACAAAAGTCAAGCTGATAGTGTAACAAGACAGTGAGGAGGGTTTAGTTCAGACCCAATTTTAGTTATTGAGCAAATAGCAGCAATGCTGCCAGCCTTCATTACATTGCAGAGACAGATGGTCTGGTCTGAGAGACCAGCAATTAATGTACAACGTGTTCTTTGTTGGCACTTATCACAAAGGGATATTTTGTGTGTATAAACTGTCTCATTCTTGAAGCTTATTTTATTTTGTGACTCTAGTGTCTATATGGAGCTGGAGGGAAATAATTCCGTGTAAGCATTAAGTGGAGGAGTCGTTCTCTTTCTCTGAGATTTCATTCAACATTTTAGTAACTGAACATAATTATTACATTTTAAAATACTCATTGTACTCAAATCTCCCTGATGTATCTTCTGCATTAACATGAGTTCTTTGCCCTCTAGTATTCCTGTTAAATTGGGAATTTTATAATTCCCATCAGGAATTTTTTTTTTCCTCCTGCATTATAAGTAGAAATTGAAGATGTCAGAGTGAATGTATGCATTTGGTCCAGATGTTTGCCGGGGTGAGAATCGTTAAAGTTTTGTACTCCGCTGACCAGCTGAGAACTTGGCTCATTATTTTTTTACATTATTTTTATTCTCCAGTTCTCTTGTCAGAACCCTCATCCATTCACTAAATAGGATCCAACATGAAAGGAGCAGGATGTATGACTCAAAGCCATGCCTGGTTCCTTGACTGTGCCTCAACTGTTTTGCATCCTGAATGCACGTTCTTTTGCTTATAGCTGTGTAATCCCAGATAATATTCCCAAACCTGCAAATCAAAAGACACCAATTTTTCAGGATGCCTGTTAAAGCCAGCATACCTGTGGACATGAGTCAATAATCTGAAGCAGAGGTGATGATCTGCGAAACCTGTTTCTTGTTAATACTCCTACCTCATTTACTTGATAGTATCTGTTTTTTCAATGAAGTTGGAAGCTTTTCAGGTTTGAGCCTCAGATACTGAGGAGATAAATATGTGATCATGTAATCAGAGTCTGCATCATGAGCAAGACATGAGATAATGTCCTAGGATTAATTTTCTGAGATCCTTTCCCTCCAACCTTATATTTTTTTTAACTTTAAAATTGAATTTTATATATGCAGTAGAGAGGGACAGGCAGATAAAAGATTGCACCGTAATGATAAGCTATTATAGATAAAAGTCCAGTTTTCAGTTCAATGAGACAAATTTCCTTAGGCAAATTCTTCTACAACACAGATAAGTACCTCTTCTTCTATACCACAGTTACTTATGCTGGCTTTTTTATTAAAAATACGATCAATACAAATAGGAATGACTCTTTTGTAAACATCTGTTGTGCAGTGCTCAGATTATGTTATATAGCATTACATTGGGAATGCTCTTCCTACTTTCAAGCATTTTTCAACCACAGTTCCTCACTATCAGTCTATGGCTACCTTTCTAAACTACAATGATTGTTGTATAGTAAACAGAGACATATATTTAAGTACTCATTGTTGACAGATATTGTTGATATGGTGGCTTTTTCTGACATTGTTTGTGTCTTCTAAGATTTTAGTGTCAGGGCTTGTGGTTTTTGTTTGTGGTTCTGTTGGGGTTTTTGTTGGTGTTTTTTGTTGGTGTTTTTTTTTTTTCCTATTTATATAGCTCAAGAATTTATCATCTTTTCTTCTTTTGTATTCTGTGGAAAAGAAATGTTCCTGAGTGTCAGACACCTGTTGCTACAGTGGTGTTCTTCAGCTCATGTCACATTGTTCATTGTTTTATGGAAGAGATGTGTTTTGTGTCTAGGAACTGTTTCTTGGCTGTGTTTTTTGGTGGTTTTGTTTTGGTTGATTGGTTGGTTTTTATCCCCCCTAGCCCATTCTCCAGAATTGCTTCATACAGAACTCCAACTTTTAAGCTTCTAAGAAAGCATTTATATTTCTTTGAGTATTACAATTTTACACTTCCTCACTTGCTGTCCTGTTTTGTAATAGCCTGAAATAAGAAATAAGAGCAACAGCATGTGAATTGCCTTGGTTGCGATACTCTATTTCAACCAGCAGCATATTCCCTTCATCCCTCCCCCATAC
Source organism: Mesitornis unicolor (assembly GCF_000695765.1). Lineage (NCBI taxonomy): Eukaryota > Metazoa > Chordata > Aves > Mesitornithiformes > Mesitornithidae > Mesitornis > Mesitornis unicolor. The sequence goes on from NW_010192078.1 coordinate 20,172, forward strand.
ACGCAATGAACAATAACTATAGGGCAAAAGCTAGTTCTTGGGATACTTCTGATGCTCAGAACACCGTTCTCTGAACTCTAATTAATTAACACGTCCTGCAACAATCTCACACATTGAACAAAATACATTTTCCACATTTTATACGTGGAGAAAAAGGAGACAAAAGAGACATCAACTCATAAATCAGTCTAGGTAAGCTAGCCTCACAAATGTTTCTTTTCAATGAGGTATCTGTCTTTACTTCTCCTCTACATTATGAAAGTATTTGTGGTTCTGTGTAGCTCCTGGCTTAAAACATAACTTCAGAACTACAGTAATTTATAGTTGTCCACAGTGAAGCCCTCTAGGGTTGAGATTATCTATAAGGTCTCAAAGACATCTATTGTATTACCTGCATGTGGAATAGAAAATATCTGGCCTGGCACTAAACTGTTTGGGGAGACATCCACATTCATGAGCAGGAGCTCTATTTTAAAGTATTACCCCTTTGTTTCAGAATCCAAAGTCTATGAAAATATTAATTGATTAAACTGTGCAGTCCTCTTAAAATATTTACTAAATGAAATTTTTTTCTTTTCTATGCAGTATGAGCCCTTAACTACCTTTATTTGGGTTAAATCCCTTGCACTTGAATGTTCAACACAGCATATGGTAGTAAGAAATCAAATAGTAAGTGCCTTTTCCTCTCTAATGACACTTCAGGCATTAGTCTGTCTTTAACCTTTTGATCTTTAGCCCACGCTACTTGGTGATTTTGATACTGAATCACACATTGATTTCAGTGTTGTTTCAGTGTAAATATGGATTTACTTTGTGTAAAGGAGTTAGAAATTGTCATTGGAATGATTTACTCATAAAAAGCAAAGCAAGATGCCTAATGTAAAGGATTTCCACTTCGTCCTCTTGGTAGAATAGGGCTATTCCCCATATGACAGATCTCCCCTAGATCAGTAGAAACACACTAAGCCTGATTTGAGTGGACATGATGGGAGAAGCCAAACTGGGAATGTTAGTAAGCACCTAGTGATCAGTTTATAATATCAAATCAACTGGTTCATATGGAATGAAGACAGTAGGGACTTGCAGGTTAAATTGCCCTTCTCCTCAGGTTTAGTAAGCTTTCTGTCTGCTTTCAGTTAAAATGTGTGGATTCTGCTCAGTGGTACATGCTTGACCTTTCCCCATCCTTTGTAGGTTATTTGCAGTTACTATTTGTTATTACTCATATCAATTACTCATCATTTCTAGTTACCTGTTGCTTTCTCCCAGCACTATCTAACAAAAAACAAACCCAAACTGACTTAATGATTTCATATTAGGATTCAAACTCTCTTTTTATGCCTAGGGCAGTCAGCAAAGAACAAGATCTCTCTGGATTATCTGGATGACTGAGAATTGCATTCTCATTACAGACTAATTTACTATACTGGAATCTCAATACACTCTGTTTTACTGCCACTGTTTTATGTAGTAGTTGGCAGAAGCATTAACACAGCTGTTACCACTTGGAGTGTTTGCCTCATCGATACAGGCAGTAATTCAGTGCTAGGAGCACTGTGCTCAGCTCTGCGCCCTGAGATACTGCAGCCCAAGCATCAGGAGTAAGCTGTGAGGAATCTTTGTGTGTTTGTACATAACACAGAAGGTGTCTGCAGAAGGTCCTATGTGGAACAGAGGGAGGGCAAGCAGCTGGATATAGAACCTACAATTTCTCATGAAGCATCCCTGAAATAATTTTCAAATTCCAACATTTAGCATTAACGTTCCATGTAGTTCAGGGAGTAACTAGCACTTTTTGTAATGCTAGGAATTTCGACTGACTTTTAACATACAGTCAATTGTTGAAATAGCATTTCACCTTTTTCAGAAGAAAAAGGGTTGTTTTGCAGCATGTTTAGTTTTATTTGGGTAAAAAAGTTCAAGGCCATTGTTTTCTACTCTGTACTTTCACTATGCAGAGTGTTAATGTGAGACCCAAACTTGGACTTCTCTGAATTTGGAAATAAAATAATGAATGAAAACAGTAGTGAGTCTTCCTTCAAACAAGGAAGGGCAACTTTAACATTGATTTAGAGCCACTTCATAAATAAATAAAATTGGCTTTTTGAAGTGTTTTAGACCATTGTAGCAACATCAGATGACGGTTTGCAATTGTTGGAGGAAACGGCTTTTTCTTCAGCTTGCAAACTATTACCAACAGAGATGTAGTGACCTTTAGGTTACTATATCTCTGCTTATTTGAAAAATAATTTTAAAAAGTATATTACTAACAAATGTAGTGTGAAGCAAAGGTAATTCTTCCAGACCACAACTGATCTCTATTTTATTTTGCATAAAAAATGTGGTTATGGTGCCTTAGCCTACATGGAAGTAAGTGCAAACATGCTTTCAAACTCCTGCTTGACTCTAGCTTTGCTTTCCTAGTGTGGAAAAAGAGGAAAGCTTCCCCCGTCTCCTAGGTGTGGTGCTAATATATCTAGTAAGAAATGAAATTCCTGTAATTCAGTGAAAAGTAGTTGGTTTGGCCTAAACTGACTTAGGTGTATGGCAAAGATTACTGTATACTTCCCTTGTGTTTTTTTTTTATAAAATATAGAAATTCTGAAATATGATATATCATATATATATGATAAGATAATTGCAACCTGAATCTATCTGAGAGAGGCAAGCTTTCAAAGGCTTTTTTTCTGTGTCTCTTGCAGTTTAGCTTTGCTAGGTTCCCTTTCTCAAAACCAAAGCTGTGGTAGGTGCAAAAGAAGGAAAGAGGAGAATGAAGGAGCCCTGCACGAGATGAGACAAGGTAGCTACAAGGGTGAGAGCAAACCTGAGAGCCCTTATGTGGATTTGTTTGGCCAGCTATGAATCCTACTTCTCTAAAAACGGTAGGTGCTGAGGAGGGAATTTGGAGTCACTCCTGATTAACTATTGTCTAGTGGTGTGACACAGTGATTGTACTGTATTTTCAGATACCTTTTCGAATTCTCACTATGTGCAATGCTTGTTTACCTGTTTTGGAAAGCTACTAAACGTAATGGCAGCAGGGAGAGCCATCTCATATGGTTGCCTGTAGTAATTTCTACTGATTTGACCTCAAATGATGACTTGGATATTGGGGTTTTTGTTGTTCTGTATTCTAAGAGGGGAAAAAAATGTAACAATGGCTATAACCAATATTTTTTTTTTAAGAGCGAAGTAATTCACTTTTTTTACTAACAGTATACTGATGGATTCTGTAGGTTTACTAACATTAGTGGCTGTCCTCAAATCTGAAAGATTTTTACAAGTTTGGCCACTTAAAAGCAGTTGAAATTTTTAAAGGTACCTTAAAATGCATGGTCATCAACAAGATAGAGGGTGTATCAGACATGATTTAGTGCTTTTGAAATGTCAAATAATGCTGATGCCTTAAAACAATATGAGTGTTTTAATTTCTTTTACATTTTAAAGAAGTAAACTTTGCAATTTTTATTGCAGGATGTAATGTGCAATTGTTAAAACATCATCAAAGTGATTGCTTTATTTGATTTAAAATGTCATATTCAGTACAGTGATTTTCACTCATTAACATTAAACTCAGAGAACCATATGTTTAAACAATCTTGTCTATTGAATGAGTGCACTCAGTTAAATAATATGAGCAGAAAAAAAATATGAGACTTTCTACTAAGTATTTTTATCTCAATTTTTAAAATCCTCTAAAATTCATTAGGACAAATCTAATCCTGCAAATGGTAAATAATTCTATTTATAGATTGCATGGCATTTTGATATTAAAATGCATAAAATCTGCCAATAGTTTAGAAATGAGGTGTCAGCAAAGAGTATTATTGGTCTACCTAAATAATAATGCAACCATTAAGAGGATAACATTTTCCAATTGCAATTACATGCCTTAATTTTAAAGAAGCTATCATTTACAATAATTTGGCAGATTCAGTCCATATTTCTTTCACAGATTTATTTCTTCATTATGCCTCAAAACAAATTTATGGTGCATTTATGTTTGTGAAGATAATTTGCTTAGTTTATTGTGAATGGAAATCAGTAATTACATACAATCTCATTTTCTACAGACATAAAGTTAATTCATGGTAGTAATTTTACACAGAATATTAGCCTGTGTTAGTTATGATGAAAATGTTACTGTGGCAAATGCTCTATTACAGTATAATTTCTTTGGACTTGGAGAAAAGGAAATACTGATTTAGTAAATAACACTTAAGTCATTGATTTTGTGATAATTTGGGGTGATTCTAAAGGTTTATTAATGATTATAGGAAAAATTCTTCTCTGGCCCTAAAATCAGAACCTCTTTCGTGACTGGAGAATGGGAGCTTATTAAAGGAAAAATAAACACTTCAAAAACTCTAGCAGCATGTATACACAATCAGATGCTGGAAGTCAGTCTTTGATGCTGCTGTTGAAAGCACTAGATCTAGGTCTCTAAAGAATTTGAATGGAATCCCTTGCTTTTGAGATCTAAAAATGGACAAAGCTGCTGAAGGCAGTGATTCTGTATTAACATTCAGGACAATTTTTTTGTTATAACCAGTCTGTTTAATCACATCATGTCTGAGGCAAAATCTTTTGTGGCAGGTATTAAAGAAGCATATATTAAACAAACAAACAAACAAAAAAGAAGTCTTATTTGGCTTGTATTGTGCTGATGGATATTTGCCCAGAAGCATGTGTAGTAGTTCAACATGCACCTAAATGTTTTGCTGTGGACACTTAGGCGTGAGAGAAAAACAAATTACTCATTTCCTTCTCCACTCATCCCACGCCAATAACAATTGTTGAAACAAAATATTTCTCAGGGAAGAGGAAAATAGCAAAGGAATACCTGATATTTAATTTGATAGCATTGCAGAGCCATATGGACTGATGGTCAGGCCTTTGGATGTTCTGTTATCCAATGGAGAAACTTAGTTGGGCTGAGAAGTGATATAGCTAAGCGGCCATCTACCCACTTTGTCCTGCCATACACTGAAGCAAATATTTCCTCAAGATGCTATGGAAATTATAATTTCCTCAGTTTTGTGAGAGAGTTAAATAAGGATAATCTGCCATTTTGTAACTGACTTCTTTGGGGATTAGGTAATACTAAATAATCGTAGTCTTCCAAATATGTTGCTACAAGAAAGCTTGTGTACCTCCCAACTGAACAGAAGAAACATGAATCTGTCATTAGCCTTTATATAACAAAATGTATTAAAATGTTATACACTGTAAAGTATCTGCTATGTCATTAAAAGTAAATGAGGCTTGGCAAACTCTGGATGTTTGGAATAAGACTATTGCTGAAGCATTTATGCCATTAAGAGTGAATTAGTTGTGGAATTATGAAAGGAATCTTTGATCTCAAGGACTATTGTAAGTATTGCTTTATGTAATCCATAATTTGCTATCATATAGGATTTAGGGAAGTATCTAAACATTTAGACTGAACTTGCATTTAAAACAATAACATGTGGAGCTCTAGTGGCTTTTGAAAAAGTTGATTTTCAGGTACCGATACATTTGATGTCATAAAGTATTTCTGACCTAAAGTAATGCCATATTAAAAAAAAAGACAAGTTCCAAGGTAGTTTCCAAAGTCAAGATTGTTTTCTTTAATCTGCACTAGTTTTTAAATATTCAACTATAGACTAAGTACCTGATACCAACATGCCTTGCTCCCCTCAAAAAAGTTATGTGGGAACCTAACGAAAGAAACAGTCAGAATAGCATTGTTGGAGTTGCATGGATGAAGGGGCTGAATTTCATAAATTTAAAATGAGAAGGTGGTTAGCTACCCTACTCTGCATTGTCTCAGCCTTAATCATTAAGGCTTTTCTTTTTTCCTTACCTTTCCTTTACCGAAAGTGAGGAGGGCAGAGCAGTGCTTAGATAAAGTGTGTTTATAAACTGTTGATCAGCAGTTGAGTTCCAGACATGTACAACTGAGAGTTCACTACTGACTCACTACTACCAGGCTGCAGCTGTACTGTAGTGTTCCCATTGTGTGGGAAGTCAAACAATGTATGTCAAACATACATTAAAAATCTTCGTATACAGAAAATAATTATTGTAGCTTCATATTTGGCCAGATGTTAAAGGAAAAAAGTTTCTATTAAGGCTTGGCAAAACCCATGAAACAGCAAAAAATATTGCTCTCTTTAAAGGAAGTTAAAAAAATTTGTATGCTCTGTTTATTGGATTGAAGTGCATTGGATTAACTTTTGGAAGACCTAAGTTCTATTTTTAGCATAAAGCCTGAACTTGGTCATTTCACTTTGAATCGAGGGAGTGGATTTTCTTACATTTTTTTGTATTGTGTATTAGACAATTTTATGGCAGAGACAGCCCTGCAATAGGCTCATGCTGCTGCTATTTGCTTGGCTCATTGATTTAGTTTGGAACTTTTAAGTGCTCCTGAAATACAAATTATTAGAACAATTATTATATTCTGTATCTATGTATTCTTTTCCAGTAACTTCTTAAATCTTCTTTAAATCATGTATGAATATTTGTATCAGCTAGCACAAAGAGCCTAAAATTGGTTAAATTCTGCTTTAACAGCAGAAATAAATAGCATCAGTAACTAGCTGCTTTATAACCTGGCATTTGAGCACATCATAAAACTGAAATGATACCTTTGGATCAGTTGTTGACTTATTTTATGAAAAAATGAATTATCAGCAGCAGCAAGTTTTCAGCATGTTGTATTATTTGTTGTCTTCAGAGTCTTCCCTATGTGCTTAGAATTTGAGACTTTCTATGGGAGGCTTGAATGCTTAAGGCAAATATCTCTAAATGAATTAGAGACTGCCCCAGACTGGTTACAGTGGTTACAGTGGTTACAGTGGAAGTGTTAAAACTGACAGTTAAAATAGTGAATATCTAGCTTAGTGGAATCAAGTGAAAGTCTTAAAAAAATAAAAATCAAAACCAACCAAAGAAACCCCCAATAACACACCTTATTTTTTAACAACTGTCTTGTAAGAGTTTGTGTGTATGTATTAAAAGTATACTGAAAGATTTTTCGGTTTCAGATTCCTCATGAGTTCTGTATTTTGCCAGTAGGAATGAATTCTGCAGTGTCCAATATTCTGCTTCATTTCTAGGGGCAATATTGAGATGGAAGATGCCAGTCTGTTTCTTAAATCTTCACAGTCAATGGCCTTTTTTCATTCAGACTCCTATATTGCTGTTGTATATATAAGTATATATAAAGTTAAAAGATACTTAAAACATTATGTAAATCAGAATATCTCAAGGGGAAGATGAAAGCAACTGGAGAATGCAATATGTCTTTTCAGAATAACTTTTTGTTAGAAGTAATACTTTTATTATTAGTTCAAAATTAACTCTCATATTACTCTGAAGAAAGGCTACATGGACTTTAAAATGATACAGTGGAGCATCCAAACAGTTACAGTAATGGCTTGTGATTATATAGACTTTAACAGCTAGCTCCTGCTAATAAAGTAGATCTTTCAAATACAGGGATAATTTTTTTAACAATTACAGAATAGACTTTTTATATCTGTAAAGTAGTTCAAGAGAAACAAAATGAGACTTATTCCACCTCTGCAGTGATCAAAAGATTTAACATTCTGAAGTATTCATTTCACCTTCTGAAAAAAAGTGAGGATAAACTCTGTGAAATGATTGAAATTAAATTTTCAGGTTATTAACAACTTTAAAAATGGAATCTTCACATAAAACTAATTTCCTCTTGCTTCTCATTTTCAAATAAAGTACTGTAATTTCTATTAAGGTAGGACTCTTTTCTTTTAAGGAGATGGTTTGGCATGAGCAAACTACCATTTGACTGGGAATCTAAATGAATGTGACTTTTCATATCCCTGTCCCTACTGTTGCTGTGAAAAGCATCTGTTACCTTCTGACGCCACCCTAACTTCTCCAAACTAGATGGAAGTGGAACTACTCCACTGAGCCATTACTGGGTTGGTTCTAAAGTTGTTGAACTTGGAGGAGTTTTCTTATCTATTTCATTTCTGTGTTGTCTGTTGAGATTAGTTTCATTTGTTAGCACGCTGTGCTGCATTGCTGTAGTACCCAGTAAACTTAGTCATGGATCAATGTGCAGAACAATGAGCAATCAGGGATAAATGGATGGGCTGTGCCTAGAGAGTTACAAATCCAAGTACTTAAAATGCATAACTTAGCTGGTGTTAAATGTATTCTACAGAAAATACTACATGACAAAGCTGGACAGATTAATGACAGAGAAATTTCTGTTGCATGTTACCAAGTACATGGAGGCTGCATCTGTCTCCAGGAGTCCCATGAACCACAGAAGTAGTTCCAGGCTGAGAGCAAGTCTGGGGAAAGCATCGCATATGCTTGCCCTCTTCTTACCCTGTTTCGAGAGGCTCCAGCCTAACTAAATCTTTCATTTGACCCGATATAGTTGTGTTCTTGTGTTGTTCTCCTTGAAAGATATTCTGTAATGAAGTAATTCACAAAGGCAATGTCTTTTGATGTAGTAAATCAGAGAGCTGCAGAGAAAGACAAAATCATTGCTGTTCAAAGAGTAGCTGTGTGCCAAAAGAACAGCTTCAGCTCCAGGTACACAGAAGTCTTGCTGCCTCACAGCCACTTCAGCTTTCATTAGTTTATTGATTGCTTCCAACTGCTGCAGAAACTGTTTTGGACTGGAGGCTCAGGCACTATGAAATGGCTGTTTGATTACTAACAATTTAGGGATTCTGATGGCTAGCAAAATGAGCAACGCTAACAGTGAGACTTTTTGCTGTATTACTCAGGGAGGAACGAGTTCTAAGATGAATATGTACAGACTTCAGACACAAACGGATTTAGCAGGGAGCCAGAGTCTTGTCACTAGAGCCGCTTACCTGCTATGATATATAATTATTTAAAGCAAAGTAGAAAAGAGGCACCAGGGGAGAACCTGACTCTCACATACTTCATTAAGTCCTAGAATATTTTAATGGGAGATTGTGAACCAACAGTTCCCCTGTTCAGACAGTGGATGTATACTTAGATCTTCTGCAGCTAGCAGTTTAGCTATTGTACCACTGCTTTTATTGGGCTTTATTAGCCTTCTTCAGTGAGAGGTTAGGTATACACTCAGCTTACCAACCGATTGAAACCCATGGATGACAAGGCTTAGGACATGTGGTGCTGGAAGGTCACAGCAGCTGTACAATGCCAGAATTTAGCTTGTTATGCCTTTGCCTGTCAATAAAAACATTTTACTGTTCACCAGCAGAAACATAAAATGTGTTTGTATGGCAAAATGCACTGCTGTCTAGATTGCCATGCTAGCTCTAGAGGAGCTGAGGAACTAGAGCCAGTGTATCTGCACTAGTAATGTGCTTTGCCCAAGAAAAAATGGAGCAAGCTAAAGAACAAGCTCAAGTGTCTCTTCAAAGCAAGGTATTACACTGCATCAGCAACCTCTAGGAGACTTTATCACTGTCAGGATTAGAAGAGAATTTGCAAATTATAAAGGGACATTAATATTGAAGTTTGGAACTTCGGCACCCAAATCCTGTCTTCTTGACCTGGTCTGTTACTGAGAACTCAAGCCTATCTGAGTGGCAGTTTCAGGACTACTGTTATGAATCTGCAACTGGTTTTCCTTCTCTTACAGTGCCTGCAGACTTTCCCTGAACATGAACAGGTTTCCTGCAGGCCACATTCAGATTTTAAAATTAGTAAAATTGAAAATATATTTGCTTTTTCTCTTGCTTGCTTAGATTTTAATTTTTTTTCTATTTAAGGCTATTCTATAGGCCAGAATATTCCTAAAGGTGATAATCTCTCCAATTTGCAAATTTTAAGCTAAACATTAGTCAAGAGTAAAATCTTAGAGCCCTATTATGGGTGAGTAAAAGATACTGTCCAGCTCTGTGCCAGGATTCGTCTTAGGAGTTTGTGAAATACCTGGAACAATAATCCTAGTTTTCTAAATACTGTTATAATAAAAATACTCACCAAGTGATTAGGGCTACTAGTTTCTAAAATTAGTAGGCTATAATCCATACTATACTATTTTCCCATTCCCTGTAGTTATAGTTGACTTAAGTTAGTTAAGTGTTCATGGATCTCTTCCAATCCACACACTTCCCTTTCCCTTACACGTACATATGCTCGTGTTGCATGTGTTGCATGTTAGGGATATTCCCTTCCCACATCTTGCAAATGATGTGTAATATCTTTATGCCAGCCTGAGACTTACAGGCAGCCTTGTCATAAATACTTTAAAGTTTGCTATACCAGTTAAGTGTTTCAGTGAGACTGAAGTGAGTCTCTAATGGCTGATACAAGTCTTATAAAGTGCTTCTTATTTCTCCACAGAATATAAACGTGTTTCCTAATTAGGACTAAGACTGTGAATAGGTCATTATCCTTCAGGTTTCCAAGAGTCTGTTTTGCTGGAAAGTAATAAAGAGCAACTGGAAAACATGTATCAACAAATGAATATAGGACAATATATTAAATAGCCCACAGCAAAGTGCTCAGTAAATGTGAGCAGAAAAATTCTGGGTTATGCTGCGAACAGTAGTGTTTGGTGTTGATGGCAGTGTACAATGAGACAATTTTGGGAGCTGCTAAGACCACGCTTGAGTCAGCCTGTCTGCCATACAGTCAGCATTCTTGCAGACCAATGCAGTGATCCTAAACACATTGTCTCTGATCCTCCCCATTTGGGTTGTGAATTCTTGCAAGTGGGGATTGTCTCCCAGGATGTACTTAGACGTTGTACAAATTTAGTCTCTACTGGGTAAATCCTGTCTGCAACAGGTGTGATAATTTAATGGTGGTCTCAGCTACATGTGACCTCTGCCCTAGAGAAACTGTTTGTCAATTGTACCCCAGGGCAGAATTAACACATACGTTTTATAGTGAGTTTTTGTTTCAAGTCCATATGCCGTTTACGTAGCAGAAATGTGTTCTTGTTAGAGAGGACCATTATGCCACTACTCGTGTGTAGGAGTGTCCTTGTTTGTTGTTCTCAGCTGAGATGAAAGATGAGTAGCAACAATCTGTGCACCAAGCTGGGGCTCTTGATTTCGTATGATGCATCAAAGAAGTCCAGAACACCTGAAGAGATGCATTCTGACAGCATTAGTATGCGAAGGGGGAAGCTCTACCTGCGTTTTTCTTTTTAAGTTTCTAAATACTTAAATATTGGATTGGGGGAAAGAAAAGAAAATCAAGGCAACAGCATTTATCTGGTTACAACTTGCCCGTTTCTCTGTCTGGATATAAAGAAAGAGTAGAAGGTTAGTAGGTATTTTAGTTTGTGATGTACAAAGTGTGAATATTCATCTTTATTTGTGCTGCTGGAAACTTTTTGAAGACTGTCCCTTGCTGCTTCACATGTACAGAGACAAATCTTTGTCTGGGAGCCTCAGTCTTGGCACACTTCCTAAACCTTCTCCCTGTGGATTGGGAGCCCTCAGTCTCCAGCATGCTGCACTGATATTGCTAATTACTGTAATACATAGAAATCCAAGGCTCCCGTCTCATAATAGTAAAATGTACTGTCTCTGTAACAGAGTATTGATACAAAATACACAGGAAGTGTCTTCATCCTCTCCCCTGCGTTTTGAAGAAGTCTGACAAAGAAGGTGGCAAGGTTTTCAATATTTTCCCCTCATGTTTTGGAATCACACCATCAATGCCAAGATCTTTCTGCAGTATTAGAGGTTCATTTGTGTTTAGTGGGGATGGAATAAGTGCAAATCTTCAGAGGAATTCACATGCCTGTTCCATCGCTAAAGCACTTGCACCTCTCAGGTCTTTTAATGGAGTTTGGCCCACTTGCTTGCCAACAACAAAAAACTTCACAAAGCTCTCAAAATTTTTTAAAAAATGGTTTATTTTAACCATCTTTAACCATCTTTATTATTTCTTTTAGCAGAACAATGTTTTTATAAGGGAATATTGTGCTTGACAGTGTCGCAGAAGCTGTAACTACTCTTTGGGGCAAATAACAGAGTAACAGTGTTTTGAAATGTTGGCATGTAGATTTGATGCCATCTACTTAAAGGCAAATCTAAATAAATGACTCAGGCAAAAGCTGCTTTTTCTGTCTCTGGCATTAGTAGGACACAGACTCAGCTTAGACTCTGAGACCAGGCAAGCTGGTACTGTCGTCAATACTGGTGACAGAACCTGGTCTTCAGTAAAAAGCTAATGAAGAATGCATCTAAGTGGAAGGAAAACCTAGCTAGGCTGAAAAAGGAAGAAATAATTGAGGAAAGGGACATAGAGGAGAGGATGACAGGAGTTAGTATCTCACATTTCAGATTTGAGGCATAACCAAATTTGGCAACCATCAAATGAGCTCAAACTACATTGAGGATTGAAAACAAGAGTACACTGTCAGGGCTTCATGCTGTAACATTTGCCAGAGTTCACTTTTTATATTTCTTTCTTTTGTATATTGTGCTTTTCAGATAAATGATGCCTCCCAAAAGCTGGAAATTCTTCCCATAGTTGGTCAACCAGAATTTATTTTGGTGCTTTTATTATAAGCCTGTCTCTCAACTTCAATAATGTTTGAGCCTCTTCACATTGCAGCCTCTGATTTTACAAAATATCTTTGGTTTATCCTGCTTTTCCAAACATACAGCTGAATTTGGCTCAGTCTGAATGTGTTTAATTTGTGTTAACTCTCATAACAGTTTGTGCAGTTTAGATAATCGAACTATTTGGAAGTGTAGGCATCTACTCAACAGCTTTGAATGCTGGGCTGTATCTTACCCACCTCAGTTCAGTGTGGCTGTGTATGATTTACAGTACTTTCTGGTGATTTCTGAAACTGATACCTCCAAGTTTTATCATGCTCTCTGACTGCATTATATATGAAGCTTCCTACATTAACAGGATACTTCCCTGAATGGAGAGGTATTCACAATACGAAGAATAGTAACAGATTCAAAATACGTAACAAAATTACTGAGATGAAACTGTTTATGAACTTTGTAGAAGTTCTGATTTATTTGGCCTGAGGCTTATTTGCAAAGTGAAATCTTGAATGCCTGTGCACACAAAACCACTACAACTCAGAAAACAGTGGATTATTGTGTGTGGAAAGAAGCTTCCTCTAAAAAAAATCTAAAACAAAACATAATTTCTTTAACTTTCTTCATAGAGCAAGAGTGTAAATTCCTAAACAATTTTCTTTTTTTTCAAAGAAATTTCTAATAAAAGCTTAAATTTTGAATTGATGTTACAAGAGGAAATGAGAAATTGGGAGGGAGGAGGACTTCATAATACATGGATCCAAAATTCAAGATTTTAATTTTTTTTATGTTTCTTCACCAGCGTAAGAAAGCAATGCACATAAAATATTTTTCCCCCAGGTGCAAGCAGCAACCTATCTTGTACGGTGGTACTTTTACTGACAATCTTTACAAGTATGTGAATGAAAATCTGTGGTCTGTTTTCCTGCAGGGGAGAAATTTCAGTGCCATCTTATCCCCAAGTTAGAGTGAATTTCGCTGGTCTCAGCTCACTTCCTAGTAACTCTATTCCATATTAGATATTACTATATAAAAAAAAGGGGGGGGAACAATTGACAGCATCTGATAGTGAGAGTCCTTGGAATTGAATTAGCTCCTCAGCCACGATTGAGGTCATTGCTGGGACAATGTAGCAAAATCATTTTATACAATGGCCTTTCACAGTAGCTGTTTCTGAAAGCCAAAACGTCTCTGGGCTTCTTATTCAGCCATGTCTGAAAATGTCAAAGCAGAGATGCACAATGCATTGGAGTGAAGAAAAGCTGTCCATAAGAGTTTATGTTCAGAATGGTAGAGGTTTGACCTAATCTGGAGAACATGGCTTTTGTGTTTTGCAATTATGTAATTGGAAAGGAGACACTGATGACATCAGAATTCCTCGGACTTACTCTTTACTGACATAAATTATCCTGGGGCTTTAGTTCTGTCACTCTGCCTTCTGTTTTGCATTGGTTTTAGAATGAGAACCAAATAAGAAAAGACTCTTAGGGTAATGTACCTTAGAAGACAAGGCAGATACCTTCTCTGCTTCAAGAATTTGAAGTTGAAATTAACAAATACACTTAAATATGTTAACCAGTCAGCTCCGATTCTCACAGAAGGTCCACATTCACCTTTCATCTGTTGAGGTTCTTTGACCTTTTTTTTTTTAATCTTGAAATCCTTATTGACAGCACATTTGTTAACAGTAGAATGGACTATTATTTTGTACAGGACTTTACAAGTTGTTTTGCCTAAGTAGCTTCCAGTGATTTGTAGCTGAAGAGGATTTATTTATCTTTCTGCAGTCTTGATTTAAGCCTTCCTGCCCTTATTTACTCACCTATAGTCTGCAGAATATGTTCAGGAGTATAAAAAAATAGATTTTATATTTAATCTTATTTTTCTTCCTTCTCATTCTAACTTTCAAAACAAACAAAATAAACAACCTTCCCAAACCTGCAAATACGGGACTAATCTACTGTGTTTAGGTATTATAGACATGTTATATAGTTATTAAACTATGCTTTCCCTAGCTAATAATTTATTACTCATGCATAACTGTTTTACCATCTTTTTGATATACTTTGAATAAATTTTTTAATATTATCAGTATTAAATTATTATATATTGTATAGCTGAAATACTAACATGTTTTTTGCATACTATCTAAAAGTGAAACTGAGCCAGTTAAAAGCGTACCAAAGAACAAAATTGGCAAGTAACTTGTTGAAATTTTAAAATTAGGTTTTTCTTTGAGCCTGATAGGAAATAGGCAATTAACAGTGTGAAGTTCATAACATAAAATTGAATGTTTTTCTGATCTGTGGAGTGTTATCAAAATGGAAGTGTCAAAATGAGAGATCTTGTGAAATATTTGCCTCGCAAAATAAATACTCTTCTGGGAGATACTTAATTTAGAAAAATCCTACTGATGACGAAACACAAACCAGGTAATACTGATCTAGCATTTCAGTCACTCGGATGCTGTAGTGAAACCGCTTTTGTGTAATTTCCTGCTTGGTTAATTTAAGACAAGTGTTTTTGATGCAAACTTAAAAATTCCTACTGCTCTCAAAACATACAAAATCCCAATCTCCACTGATACTGAAATTCCCTTCTGTCCACTTATACCTTATATCAAGGCAGTAATGCAGCCTGAGATTTGCTTCCAAGCCTTGTTCTTTTAATCTGCTTTTTAAGTGCATTGAGAAAAAAGCAATAGCCGGTGTTTAATTATCTTCTGCACCAGTAGTTTTGCCCTTGGCAAGCAGAGGATTATTTGCCTCACCTCAGCAATCCAGTGGATTCTCTGTGTTCTCTCTGACCCACTTGCTGCGAATCTGCAATGACAATACAAGCAGAGGACCAGGAAAGTACTTGGCAAGAGATTGGTGACAACATCGCTAGCACTAGCGTGAAAAGAGAGAGTGCTACTTTGTCACTGTATTTTTTTCTTTCTTTGTTTGTTATGCTTTGGAGGCTTGCACAATTACAAGAACTAGGGGAGAAATGTCGTAGCATCCACTCAGTTTAACTGAAACTCTCTGACCTGGAGGGCTTTTCTGCTATGCCTGACCTTTGTTAAACTGGTTTCAGTTAATCTCTTTGGAATATTGTCAAGCGACATGTTCACGCTGCACTTTGAATTTTTAATATTTAAATGTAAGTCCTTTTGCTCTGAGAAATGCTTGTCCCCCGGCTGTTACTTTGTTAGTAGTGGTATTAATTTAGTTAAAGACAAAATGTGTGCTGCTAATTTGTTCAGCATTAGCCTTCTTCCAGTTTATTTAATGGTGGAAGCTGGCTTTCTCTCAACTTGTGTGTTACAAGAAGGCGGAAGAAAGCTAGCTTTCTTTTTGTGGGAGTGGGAAAAATTCCAGATAATATAAAACATCTTAATGAAAGAGGAAAGGGAGCTGAGATTCTAATTTTGTCTTTAAAGTTAAAGCTATAAGGTAGAGGTTGAAGTGCTAAGAACAAGTTTCAGATGAGAATAGTTATGAACTTGATGAATTAATTAGGGTCAAAAATTAAAATATGACTGAGTATATGCTATACTTCTGAGTCATTTGAATATACTTGGAATGGTAGTGAATAAAAAAGTTCAGGCTTACCCAAGCTAAAAGTGCCATCATTTTTGGCTGACATGGGGGATATAGCTTAAAACGTGTATGTCATTTAAATGCCTAACATGTCTGATAATTCACAGGAAAATTAAGGCAGATATAATGAAAGAGCTGTTTTATCAGTGTGATGATGAGAATTGAACCCAAGCCCAGGCATCAAAGTAACTCGGCAGGCTCACAGCTTCATTTGTACTTGTTGTTCCAGTTTTCCTAATCATAGTTGCTCAGGGACTCCAGTATGGGACACATCATCATCACTTTTACAGTAAATCCAGACATTCTTTAGCAGCCTCTCTGCAGGAAAAAGTTGCACTGTGATGCTCTGTTTTTTCCCTCCCTTGTCAGATACATGTGACATGTTAGCACCGATTTTTGACTACATGCTCCATTTTCACTGCATGCCGAGGCAATTTGCTATCAGTGCACTTTGTTATTTCCTCTGCTTTGTCTTTGTGACCTGCAAGGTGCTTCTCAGCAGTAACTGTTCTTTGAATACAAACATACTGAAAGCTCTCCAGGCTGCCTGCTGTCACTGTGAGTTTGTAGAAGAGTTTTAATCTGTAAGAACTGGATTTCTGTGTAAGTACCCATTTCTGGCTGCAGGCCAAGTTATTGTTTAACAGTCAAGTTCCACTGAGTAGGTAATATTGCTGGTTAGCCTCCAGATGATTAAGGCTCAAGAGACACTGGGCATTTCTGTGGCCGATTGCTCCTCTTGGAGCCTTACGGACTCTGAAATGTGCACACACCTAGAGAACATCCCAGTGTTTACCTTGCCTGTTGCCCTCCTAACCTGTAAAATTGGACAGGAGGACCTTGCTTGAAAGCACACAGTATTTTCAGTTGCTAAAGGGGTTTTGTTGCCTTTTTGTTTTGTTTTGTTTTTACAGAAGTCACTTATTTAGGAGCATTAATGTAGTGCTAAGGTAACAGGAGAGAAAGCAACTATGACAATTACTCTGTTTCTTACAGGAACTCAGAGAAGACAACCAAAATGAAGATAACATTCTTCTAATGTTACTAATAATGCATTTTTAAATGTTCCCCTTCAGTCTGTCTTCTTTTCTTCTATTGACTAGAAAGCTGAGTTAATATATTTGTTCACTTAAGACATATGTATGAGCTTTTTACACATTCTGGTTGTTACTTCCATCGTTTTGTCCATGACATACCAATCTGTTCACAGGGCTCTGTCTGTGGGTTTTTTTTTCTTGGTGGTGGTTTTTAAGTGTTCAGAACCAGGTTGGACAGGGTTTTGAACAGCCTGGTGTACTGAGAGGTCCCTGCCCATGGCAGGGGGTTGGACTGTATGGTCTTTAAGGTCCCTTCCAACCCAAACCATTCTGTGATTCTATGTTTTGAAATACCTGAGTGGTCAAGATTGGCTTCTGATAGACTCTCTAGGGGACTCGATGTGGCAGTGATAGATTTATATGGGAGATTCTAAGCAGTCTGGTTTTCATTTATAAAAATGAAGAATAGTTAACAAAATTCTGTACATCTAGAAATTGAAGTCAGATTATTTTAATCCCCTATGTAATACATACCCCCTTGTATCTGGTTTAAATGGCATGAAGCATATTTAACTACAATTAATATGTAGCTAGTACCTTAGAAGGGTAGTATTCCTCATAAGACCTGGCTCATCTGTGGAATTCTAGGGCCTTTACACTGTAGTTCTATATTAAGTTCTCATTTATTGGGTATTGTCTTTTATGAAGTAACAAAGTTCTCATAGTCAGTAGCAGAGCTGGAATCTAAACCTACACATCCCGATTTCATAACCTCTATGCTAGACGGTAGATCTCATTGCTTTCTTCTGCCTTTAGTAGTCAGTAATTCTTTGCTCTAAAATATGTATTTATTTCAGTAAATGCGTGTATATTACAAAAAGAATGTATAGGCATCTACAGATACACACAGTGAAATACAGACTAACCAATGCAAATCTGCAGTCTAATAAAAGTAAAGCCATCTAACACTATTCTGATTTGCTAAGCAATGCCTAAGCTGAACAATATTATCAGATTCAGCAGCTGCTTTTTTGTTCAGCCACAGGCTAAAATATGGGTGGTAAACAAAAATGAAGCTAAAAACCCTCAGCAACAAAGGCTTGAAAAGCTTTCTTGATGAGGACTTTAGTTTGCCTCTAAACCTACATCTACTCCCCCTGTTAAACCTTTACTGCTTCAGTGTCTCTTAAGGCAATAGCCACATGCATTTGTTGGGTAGTTAGTATGTATTTACTTTTTAACCAGAGAATGAGTCATTTGCTTACTGTACTTCTGTTCATCGGATGTAAAGATTTTAAGGATTAAAAGGATCAAACCAATCACATAGTTCTGGACTGCATTAGACCTGCTTCTTCGACTGTGTCCATGTGGCACAATTCAGTGTGCAGTAAGGAAAGCCAAGTTACCTCAAAGTGGATCGCACCTGGGCTGTGCAGCAGCATAGGTGCCCAGAGATCTCCCTGCCTGTCCAGCACAGGATGAAGGACACAGAGCAAATGCATCGGTACTGCTTTTGTTACACTGCAGCTAGCTTGAGCAGAATATTGCATTGCATTGCAGAACAGATACAGCCTTACTTCTTTTGATGTGTTTATTCCACTGTTTCCCCGCTTGATTTTACCTTTTGTTGTTCAGTAATGGTGATTATCAATACTATGCACACTTTGCAATAATTGGAAGTTACTGTCCTGTGGAAAGATAAGACAAGACGTAGCATTTTCAGCTTTATTTTGAGTAAAAGATCCTATTAACAGACTACTTAATGAAGAAAGCTCTCTTTCAGGAAGAAGGGGAATGGGAGTGAGACTGTGTGTATTTTAAATCATATCTATAATGTAAACATTATTTTCTTTTTGTACAAAAGGTACATTCTGTCCAGGACTTAAATACTATGTAGATATCTCTACATTCAAGTACTACAAAAAACTGATTTTTTTTTCAATAAATTGTAATATAAGTAAAATCCCAGTAATAGTGAAGGAATTTCCCAGCTAAAACATTTTTTGGTGGTCTGTTAACTGAACCAGTTCAATAATTTACTGGAGGGCTCATGTTTGTAACGTAATGCTTATGGCCAGATAGATTTATTATTGACTTAGTTTTTATTAAAATCAACAGAGAAGGCATCAGTACCTTGGTTGCTGTTAGCCAGTTATTTGAGGAAGGCATCCAACACTTACATCAAGAAAGGGATGAATTCTGAACATGAAAATTGATTGATTCTTATATGAAATACTTCTAATATTTCATGGGAGGGATTTTTTGTGGCAAAGTAGTGCATATCACAGTAACTGTCTCCTGGGCAGAAAGAAAGCTTGTTTGCTAGAAATTGGGTTTTTACATGAATGTGAACTATTTCTAATATCGCTCTGATTTGTAGCAAGCATTTATTCCATCTGCAGCCAAGATCACCGTAGCAGAAGGTAGTATTGCACTTACAAAACATTGTTTGTATCTGATTTTGCTACTGGTTACCAAGAATAGTGTGCTGGTTTTGTCTGAAATAAAGTTAATTTTCTTCATAGTAGCTAGCATGGGGCTATGTTTTGGATTTGTGCTGAAAACAGTGTTGATGATACAGGGATGTTTTAGTTACTGCTGTACAGAGCTTACACAGAGTCAAGGCCTTTTCTGCTTCTCACCCCACCCCACCAGCGAGCAGACTGGGAGTGCACAGGAAGTTGGGAGGGGACACAGCTGGGATAGCTGACCTCAACTGCCCAAAGCGATTTTCCATACCATAGGATATGCCATACCATAGGACTCAGAATACCATCTGCTCAGCATATGTAGCTGAGGGAAGAAGAAGAAAGCGGGAAACATTGGAGGTGATGATATTTGTCTACGCAAGTGCCTGTTTATGCGGGATGGAGCCCTGCTTTCCTGGAGATGACAGAACACCTGTCTGCTGATGGGAAGTAGTGAATTAATTCATTGTTTTGCTTTATTTATTAAACTGTCTTTAGCTCAACCCATAAGTTTTCTTACTTCCAGTCTTCTGATTCTTTCCCCCATCTCCCTAAGTGGGAGTGAGTGAGCAGACGTGCCGGCTTAGTTGCTGGCTGGCGTTAAACCATGACAAATAACTACCTGTGCAGCTGTTGAAGGTCTCTTGTAAAGGTCTGAAAGTAACCCGTGAGTTAATTTAGAATAATAAAACTGAAAACTGGAAGAAGCAAGAAGCAAGTGATCTCATTACAATAACCTGAAAGCTAGGTAAGAAATGCTAAATTGGACGCTGTCTATTATGGGAATTAAGTTGCTATTGCAAGTGAAATTCCTTTAGTCCACACTAGCTCCTCTTTAACTTCTGACTTGTTTCCAGTACTGACTGTAAACTTGTGTTAAAAGTATATATTGCCAGTTTTCCTCACAACTCTGTAGTTTCACTGATAGGAAGGGTGATGTGTAGGAATTTCATAGGCTTAAAAGAAATATAAGCATATAAAACAAGACCTTGGATACAAAAATTTCTTTTGCACAGAGTAGATAATAAAATGACAGCAAATATGATTAAAGTAGACTTTTTTACAGTTCATTACAGACCCATGAGAGTCTCATGGCTGTTTTCATTCTGATTTAAGAAGTTAAAATTTCCTCAAACACCTCTATTCCCCTCCCCCCTCCCCGTCTCCCCCAATTTATAAAGCTTCTCCAGAGTGGGAGTATATCCTGATAGAAACTAATTGCTATGAATGAAAGGAACAAGCATGCAGCCTCCACATAATATATCAGACACCAAAGTTTTTTATGAGAAGGAAATTACACTTGAAGTACTCTCAATATTCATAATCTCTTAGACTCTCTCAAAACCTGGGTTAGGTGTTGTTTTAATGATGCACAATGATTGGTGGTGTGGAGGAGGTAAAATTAGTTTGTCACAGATCCAGAAGTGATAAAATGATCTTGAACTGGAGATTAAGGCCTTGTGGCGGCGAGAAATTACAGTTTTCTGTAATAGAAGAAATATTTAACACAGTAATGCTCATTGATTTTTATTTTTATATGCTTGTTCTCTTGTTCTGTTCCAGCCAGGTCAAATACCCCGAGACACAGTTCCTGAAGGATTTTTTTCTTCATGGTTAAGTTATCTGAGAACAGAAAGTCCCGCTGTAATTATGAACAAAATCCACACATTCATGGATCTTTGAAGACAGCGTCAAACCACCAATAAACTATTATCTTGGACTGCTTATAGTCTGTGAATGATTGGCCTCAAACCTAGGGAAGGAACAGGAGCAGATGTGAACTTCAGAAATGGTTTCTGTAAATAATGGCCTAAAACAGACTTGGAATTGTGCTCATAAATATACTTTTTCTTTTTGGTTTGTTTTTATCTCACTTCCAAAGAAGACTTACCTGTGCAAAGGATATTTGGACATTTCTGACCATTTACAATCTGTATGAAAATTCTCAATGGAGTTAAAAGCAGTTATGTTGGCTGCTAATTAAGATAAAGTCATGCACTAATTTTATACTAATTTTAAGATTGAGCATTAAAATTCACTAGGTTTAGGAGAAAAAAATAGTTAAATATTTTCCCAGTGGAGTGGGGCCACCAAAAAAGTAATCTGATCAATTAGTAGAACTTTAAAAAATTCTTTTTTAGCCATTTCATCAGGGAATGTTATATGGCATGATTAAAAATATCTAGAATAAATAAAGACAACCCCAGAGTATGAAAAGAAAACTTTCTCTAAAGGTACGCACATGTAAAGAAGTAAGAAAATGGAACTTCAGCTTTATCAGCCGTATCAATATTTTACTGCAGTTACAAATTCACACAGATGCCAAGATATTTTATGTTGCCAAATGGTGCTTTTATTTAGCAGCAAGTGTTGTGCATTCTTTTTTAGAAGTGAACACATCTGCTATAACTTCTTCCAATATCCATTTTCCTTCCCTGCAATTTGGGCTATAAGATTACAAAGCCATAAATCAGAACCATAGCAAATGTGAGGGATCTGATTTCCAAATGTGGTTAATCTGCACCTTCGCAAATGCTACAAGCAGTGCAAGAAGCTGGGACTTTGTGGGGTGCCATTTCCTAACCTTTGTGGGGGAGCCCTCTGTGGAGAGAAATTGGAAAAATCTGAGCCGATTTCCCAAATACTTTTGGTGATTACATGAGGACAGAGTCTAAGAGCAACTGCTGAACTCTAAATTCTGCTTATGAGAGAAACAACCAGGTGATCTGATAGGTGCGAGTTTTGTTGGTATCCAACTGGTCTCCATCTTTTTTTTTTCTCATGGAGACTAATTCCTAACTTGTCACTGTTAGAATGTGAGCAGAATAACTTTATACAGAACCCGCTGTATTGTGAAATACCCAAGCATTGCTTGATTCAATATGCCTTCTGTTATTTCTTTCCTGTACCTTCAGAAGAAATTTGTTTCATACAGTTGAATCTTTGCTACTGTAGCACTGTTGAGGTATACAGACAGAGGGTCTTTCTTGAAGGAGAGTGACCATTTAGGTGTAAAGGTACAAAAAATAGGCTATGGCTTTTAGCAGTTTGCAGATAACCATTGGAAAAAATTCCATTCATTTTTTTTAACTAAATTAACGTGTAAGACGAATTGACACAGTTGATAACCTCAGAATGTTTTTGGAAGATCTAAATTTAGCTATAAGACAACTAATTCAGAATTAAATGCTACAGTGACATGAAAAGTTTATTTAATTTGTTTAACACCATTTATACAATGATATCTCCCATCTTAATGGTAGGCCCACTTCTTTTGTGAATTTAAGTTGGGATTCTCATCCTTACGTATTTTCTAATCCCAGTCCATAAAATAAAGATATCCCACATCACTCTCTGGTACATTATAGAGACTGACTTGAATTGTAACACCTGGGTTTGGGCTTCTGAAGACCTATTCTGCTTCCTTCTAGCACCTTATTAGCCTGTCTGTGCATCCTCCTGGCTTCCAGGAGAGGGGGAGTTGTGGCTTTCTGGATTTTGAGTAAATAGGAAGGATACATGGGGATTTTTTTCTTCTTCTTGTCTGCACCCCTTCCCCTGCAGTATTTGTATTCTTACAAAAAAAATACTTTATTCTCCAATGGTGTGGAAAGCTATTTAAGCTGCGTTGCTTCCTTTCACTCTATCTAGTGTCTTGTGAAGTTTCAAAAACAGGGGCATGGTATTGGCTTAACTAGTTAAAAAATTAACAAGTCTTTACAATTTCAGAAAGAATAACATCTATAAAAAGGCTAGAGCAGCTACTCACTACTAAATACTAATGACCAGTAGCCGCTGGCTATTTTTATTTTAGCTGGTTGTTTACATTTGACTCTTTACTAGAGAAATGCACTTGGAACCGGAGGTGTTTTTCCCCCATAATGCCTCAATTTAGAATTAAAGTTGCAGCAGTATGAGCAGGAGTTAATTCATTCTGCTATTAAGCCTTCAGTTACACTGAGGCTTTATCATTCACTGCTAATAAATGGTATTTATAGTTGGCATATACCTCCTGTAGCAACAATAACAAATGTGTTGCCCGAGATAACCTACTTTATATAGCTGTTAAAAGGCACTTTTCATTCAAGTTTCACAATTTTAAAAATTCATTGTAAATCTCTTGAATCCTCCAAGGACTGAAACAATGCATGAAGCTGGATGTTTAAAGTGCAGACCAGATTTTGAAACGAGCTCACAATAGAGATCTGATACTTAAGTATGCTAAGCACACAGCAGCTCCTAATGTGATACTTAGATCTAGATTCTCAAAAGAGTTCAGAAGAACCTTGTGTGCTGAGAGCTTTTGAAACACTGGCCATGTCACAACAAGCGCTACTGGGGACTTTACACTCCTCAAAATCTGCTAAGTCTGGCTTTGATTTCTCTGGGTCTTAAGCGCTTTCAAATGTCTAGACCTAAACAAAGATCTCTGCCTTATGTGGAATTATTTCCTTTTATCTGAGAATATAATTATTCCATCCTTTCTTATAATTAAAAAAACAAAACAAAACAAAACAAAACAACAAAAATGACAGCATGATGTAGGATGCTTATAAACTTATGAGAACTGAGTAATGTTTCTCTGACTGCTGCGTGTCCTCACTTGTCTCGGAAGCCAGTCAGAACAAGGTTGCCAATTTTGCCATGTAAGCACGGCTAAGAATCCTGTTTAAGCGAAATAAAAGTTGATAACTCATACCTTCCTTCTGAAAGTTGCAGTCTTTTTAGCACTCAGTGCAGCTGAGGGTAAAAGTAAGTGTGTGCTGTGGCTTGGCAATGAGATGGGGGAAACTTCTATTGCAAAGGTGTCTGACATGCTTGAAGTAGTTCTCACACCCTTCCACCTTGCCAGGTCTCACGTCAGCTGTTTCAGTGGGTGATGCCCAACTGAGAAGACTGAGACCTTTTGGGCCAATTGGAGAAGTGAGCAAATGGGATGGAAACTTCTGAAAACACACAAAAAATGCAGAAAACTCACCAGGAAGTTAAATCCCTGACTATTCTCTGCGGAACCAAAATTAGTTAGCTCTAGACCAGAAGAGCAGTGAATGTAGGTAGCTGGGGCTTGCACATTGTGTGTCACTAGAATCATACGGTATGTGTCAGATAAAAACCAAAGACAGAAGTGTGGTAAAGAGAAAGAGCTTCAGTCCTCAAATTGCTCTCTCGGATAGTGAGGATTTCATCTGGATGATTCAGCTTACCGTTTCCTACATTTGCTGTGAATCAGTATTGAAGTGTCATGTTGTATGAGCTGCCTATTGATGGAAACTTAAATTGGTGTTAAGGAGCAGTCACAGACTTTGCAAGTTAATCTGGCTTTATTGTGCCTTTCCTTCCTGGCTTCTGTGTGTATATATCTTATTACTAGGAAAAATTACTTTTCTTTGTGCTGCTCTTTAGAATTGTGAACAAATTACACCAGTCCATAGAATGAACAGTAGCACAGAGATTAAACATGGGCAGTGTCTAACTGCTAAAAGTTAGTGTGCTAAAGAACCACAAAAAGCTTTGAAAGGGATGGTGGGGAAGAAGATAATGAATTAATGATTATTGTATGTGATAGTGGAAGGACTTTAATGTGGGGGAGATGCGTTCTGTCATACTACGGTACTTTTGTACCCTTTGAAAGTGGTGTTGGAGAGTCACTGCTGTGCAGGAGACACCTCTTAATGGTGGTGCTGATTCCAAATCCAAAAAAGCAGAAAAAGTATTGTGGAAGGAGTGATGAAATGCATGGCATTATGGATAACTAAACTCTAGAACTCTTGTTTGGGTAAATTCAATATATAGTGGTGCTGAGGATTTAGTCTGTATTTGCAGCTGCAGGATTGTGGTTTGCTTGTTATCTTTATTTTTCAAATCCCTTAAATAGCTAGGGCCAGGTTATCCTGTGGTGTAAACTGGGAAATTTCATTTAAGTTGTGAGTTACCTTGAGGTGTGGTGAGATGACTCTGATCTGAGTCATGTTCAGCTGGAACAGTAAGGTGGCTAAATTTTTTGTTGTTGTTGTTTTATTTTTGCCCTGGCATCCACTGGCACTTTTGGAAAACAAAATGTATTGCTCTGGATCCTTTGGGGCTTGGGAGTGAAGTGCTAATAGTATGCGGTTCCCTTTGTACAACAGTCCTTTTTTGCAGGGGTGATGCTGATGCTTTATGACTGCTGTGCTCATAATTAGCAAAGCACCACAGACATTCTATGCCAGTGTCCTGTAAACAGATGGATTGTCATAAGTGGCATGCAGCTGGCTCAACATAGTGACCAGTATTTGGCTTCAAACTCCAGATTTCAAGCCTTGATGTATGAGACAAAGCATTAGGGAAGGTTGATTGACTTGCTAGTCATTACAGAGATCAAAGGGTTGCTGGTTTGTTTGTTTGATTTTTGCATCAGACTTCTTTATTCTACCACCTGGACTGGGTTATTTATTGAAAGAGCTGCATGCAGAGATGTCAAATTTCAGGGAAAACACAGCTATCCAACATAATTCTCTATTAGGTAACAGTTGAATGCACTGCCATTATAGGAACTTAAGCACAAGTAAATCTACTTTTCCTGAGGAAAAGATTTAGCTTTCTGGGTCATCCTTGTATGCAGGCAAATTGTGTTTTTCTCCTTTTGCAGTGGAACACTAGAGCTTTCTGAAGTGTGGGTGGGAAGTCCTACCAGTTTTAATAACATTGCTCCAATGCTGATTCGGCGTGAATAGGCAGTACCTTAATGCTTTAATAGTTTTTATTAATTAGGGTGCTGATGAGGCCTTTGGGGTCCTGATGAATACGTACGCATTTTTTACACAAAACCCCCCGCATATTTTCAGAGGCTTACATCTCAGCCATTCCGTTGAGATAAAATATATTTTTTGTTTTCAACACACATATATATATTTTGAATATATAAAGCAAAAGACAATCTGTTAATTCGTATTTGCTGAACATATTCTGTGTCTGAAATAGGTGCCTCTGCAAAATACATAACTGCTTATGGAGCTTCTAATAATATGTTGTGGTAATGGAAATAATAACTCATATTTAACTAGGCAGTATCTGTCAGACAGCTTCTTTTTTGAAACCATGAGGATGCTTGAGCTTTGCAGCACACTGCAAAAAGGTCTGGCATCCAGTGAGATTAGCAGGTCTCAGAGAACTCTAACACTTGCATTTGGCTATGCTAACGATAATTGCTTCCTTGTACTATGTTTCCATACCATAAAACCCCAGTAATTCTTACTCTGCATTATAGATATTTCCAACATTACCTGAAATCAGTAATAGATTAGTAGTGCAGAGCATTTGTGTCAGTATTGGAGCAGGTAAACTATTTACAATTTTTAAATGAAACTGTCCTTTGGAAAAGCAAAAACCCTATTTACTGGTCTTGCACATTGTTTCAATTTGTAAATTTTTCTTCTGAAAATATTATAGTTCTGAACTAAATTTAGCTGAACTTCTATTGCAAGCATGCAACCTAATCTGAATAAGGAAAAACTTCTTTACTGTGAGGGTGACAAGAGTACTGGAGCAGGCTACTCAGAGACGTTATGGAGTGTCCTTCTCTGCAGACATTCAGAACCCTCCCGGACGCGTTCCTGTGTGACCTGGTCCGGGTGATCCTGCTCTGGCAGGGGTTGGACTGGATGATCTTCTGAGGTCCCTTTCAACTCCTAACATTCTGTGATTGTGTGTGATTAAGCTAAATTTCAAAAAACTGAAATTTATTTCAGGTAAATTATAATACTGTGGCTAAAAGCTATTTCTGTGGGTTTTTATTAAGAAAAGTTATTGGATTTTATGTGAATTGGCTTTTGGTCAAACGCTTTGCATTTTCTCCGCTATCCAAAATAAACTATAATGAGAGAGCTGAGAGATGATCTCCTCTATCTATCTTCAAATAGAAACTAATAGAAGTTGCTCATTCAGAACATTCTGATGAATTCAGGAACCTTCAGGTGAGGTTTCAATATGGAGAATGTTACATACCTTAGCATTTAGCTGTCATTAAAAGTCTTTCAGACTGTTGTTTGAAATGTAGACTTTCACAATAAAATGTCCCAAATCTTTTAGCTAATAATAAGCAATAGTGAACTCTAGTATTTATTTTCTTTATGCTGTTGCTCCACAGTGTACCAGTAATGCACTTTTTTGGTTGAAAGATTGCATCTTTTTTCTGAGAGAGGCAGAAGGCAACTCAGACTGTAGTTTCGAGTTTCTAAATTGCTTAAGTGAACAGTCCCTTTGAAGAAGGGTCTATCAGAATGCTTGGAAGCTGTATTTAATCTACCTTTGTATTGTGTGCTAACATCTTTGCCTGTTTCATTTATACTTCTTGTCCTTACTACATGGAGTTAGTTTGTCCTTATTTACTTCAGGCACATGCATTTGATTTTCAGATGATCATTCTGTTAAAAAACATGAACCTGTGGCATTATAAGAGGATAAAAAGAACAACTTCTATGGCAATTTGTTAGCTGGATGTAATCTACCTTTTAATCCCACTACAGGTTTCCTTCCTTCAAAGTATTTGCTTTTCCTTTCCCCCAGTTTTATGGTGTATTCCCAAGGCTTTTAATATCACCATGATTAATTCTTGTGGCGCAGTTGAAGAAGGACCCAGAAGCAAAACAAAAGAAATTTTAACCCAGAATCCAAATCTATTATTCTTACAATTATGAGGATTTGTGTATCTTAATTAGACCAAAAATAAGGCTGTTTTATTCTTCGGATCACAAAATACAGGCTATCAGAGATAAACAGATGAAACCCCAGAAAAGCTATTAAGAACAAAATTATGCCTAACGCTACATGATCATAGGTACACAGATGTTAGCAGCAAGGCAGCAGATGTCCTACTAGACACCAATAAACACACTGGAGGCAAGTACATGTTTCATAACATGAGATTAGAAAATAAGTTGAAGATGCAAAAGATGTTCCTCCTCTTTAGTTTAGCAAAACAATGACCTTTATCCCTTGTGTGGGGATTGTGTGTAGTACAGATCTGCTAATGCTATTCAGAATATTAATGAGATTGAAGCATTTTATTCAGATGTGAATTTTGTTATTTTTATGATTTTATTTTTGCTTTATGACTACGATTACATTTTAATGGTGTCCCCGTTGGGGATCAAACTCCAGCTTGCTACAGGGCTGACAAACCAATAAAGTGAATAGGGCTACAAGACCAGGACCTATAAGGTTTTTATAGTAGATTATGATTCCAATAAGCCTCATTTCATTACCTTAGAGATATTTCACCTTCATGGGCGCTGTTCCTTCCCCTGGGAGACAGGAATAAGGGAGGTTACCAATTTCAGTAGGTTTTGGATTTGGTCTGGTGAAATTAAGAAAATTGAAATATGAAGGAGAAGGAAAAGCAGGAAAAATATTTTGAAAGAATGTGAAGTGATCATTTGATACCTACAATATATTCAGTATCCAAGAAAAGGAAACCTTTTGTTTTGGTAACATACTGTTAACCAACAATTTTGAACAAAGAAGTAAAAAATATTCTTTCTTTAAGTTTCAAGTGATTAATTATTGGGGTTGTTTAGGCCCACATAGTAGATGTGAATAAAAAACTGATCAGCTTGGTTCCTGAGCAAAATCAGAACAGACTTCTGTTACCGCATACAAGCACAGCTGAAATCCAGTTCTGTTACTGCCCGGAGTAGGCAAACAGACTGCCCAAAATCTGCCTGAGTAACATATATGTCTCACAGGCACTGTTACATCAAACAAACATCAGTTGTCACTTGTTAGGACCATTAACTAGACAAGTCCAACTAAAACACAGACCAGAAAAGATACATCTTACATTCTATAAATTGTGTGGTCTGAGAATCTATTAAAGCTGACAGAGAAGAGGGTTCTGAATTGGTGAGCAGGCTGATTACACCTCGTTCTTTATTCCCTATCGACTTCGGGTATGCCATACCTTTCCATTTCCTAGAGAAATAAATTAAAAGTCAGAAGTAATTTGCCTGATGGAGGGTGCAGGTGGAATTTTGTTCAGACGAGCATTTGCACATTGTAGAATCCAATTTAACCCCTTGATGGGGTATAGCTTATTTTCTTTTGTTGACAGCTCTGTGGCAGCTAAAATAGGAACCTGATTAAATAGAGACAGTGAAAGATTGAGGTCTTGTTCTAACAGCAGAAGGATCAAGGCCTCTAATCTTATCTCCCCGAACACTGAGATGAGCTGAGGATGCTGACAGTGAGATAAGCTTGGCTATTTTGTGCTATAAAAACACCCCAAGAAAAGAGGTGAGGTGTGAAGTGGGGGGAGAGATTTTTCACGTACAAAAATAATATTCTGTTGTTTAAATACATTTGGGTCAAGTGCTTGGACATATATAGGATATATATAGGATATATATAGGGTATTATAAAAGCGGTGATTTCATTTTGATGTATGGGCATACATCAAAGAACAAATAATAAGAACTTGCTCCCTCTTTGCAAAGGAAATACACATCTGCAAATTTCTAAATGCAATTCATAATTTATAATCTTCCAGAAGCACAGTAATAACAGTAGACACCAAGTGGGAGGAGACCACTTCTGACAGAAGTGGAATTGCTTCTTCTTGCAGTCAAACTTTGAAATTATTTCGAGTGGAGCAATAACATCAAATCACTTAGGAAAGCCTTTTGTCAGGTATAATGTAGAGCTGTCTGTCCAGAACTACTTGTTTAGTTTTTGCTTACTTGGAAGTAATCAAAGAAATCCTACAAGCTCTCTTCCCCTTCTTGTTCTACATATGATGTGGGGTTTTTACACTTTCTTGTAATATTTTGTTCCATATCACATTTCAGGACATTTAATAAAAATGGACATAACCTCCAGAGTTTCATCTTACACTTTCTTGAGCACATTTTTTAAACTATTGCCCTGAGTGGTTAAGGATTTAGCCAGTGTTGGCTGGCTAAATGGGCTCCTATTGTCAGAAAATAAAATACAGCCAACACATTATGTTTGGCCTGGTAGGACCATCCTTCTCTGATCAAAACAACACTGATTCAGTTCCACTCTCAACCAGAATGGATTTTGAACTTTTTTCTTTTACTTTTTTTTTTTTGGTGTGCGTAGTATACTTTCTTACCGTAATACATAGTCAAACCTCTCCTTCACAAAGTGCATTTTTATCCTACCATGTATTGCATAGGAGCTTGTATTCAAAGAGATTTGTAATAAATACTTTTTGAAAAGAGTTTAAACCCTTGGTTATTGCCAAGCTGTGCTCTCAGATCCTTGTGAAAACTATCAGCATTGAATTGTCTTTTCCGTATGCCTTGATTCTGGCCATCTAAACTCAGTGAGTACATAATTGCACAGTTAAACTGGACCAGTTGCAATGGTACACTGATATCCAAAATTTATATGGGGATTGTTGCAAGAACAGAATGGAAGATCCTACACAAGAACCCCTATGTACATGTGAGATCAGAATTTTTCCTAGGTTCATATCTTTCTTCTTAAGTGCCTTGGAAAAAAAACATTGTCAAAAACCACTTGCAAAAGATCTGTTTTCCTACAAGGCTTTTTTGAAAAGGTGGAGAAAAAATGTTTGGCATTAACAGCATCATCATATTTGATAAGAGACTTAAGCTTTTGTTGCTTCTTCTCATGACTTTAGAGCAATGCAGTAATAAATTACTAGTAGTGACTTGACTAGTTGGTACTGGTAGCTAAAATTCAGCCTGTCACTTAACTCTGTATTACTGCACTCATATTTGAAGTTTGGTACTTAGATTACTATTAACTGGGAAGTATTAGGATTAAGACACATCTATTGATTTGTTAAAAAAAAATAAAAACCTCTTTCAGAAAACAGGGAAGATTTGGAAGCAGAAACTAGTACCATTCCTGTAACGGCATACAGTAGGGAGGAGTTCATTAAAAACTGCTGCAAAGATCTCTCAGCTACAGCAGAAGTCCTCCTTGGACATTGGCATTTTCCTCATTCTGCTCAGAATGCTTTGCTTTGGAGGAATCTCAACCAAAGGAACAACATATTCAAAACACTTAGGCAGTTTCAACCACACAGAAATGCTCATGCCCTGCTTCGCTTACAGATTGTCATGGGTGATTCAGAGGCTGGGTTTATTCTGTGCACTCGAACTCAGAGCCAGGGGTGTGCTTAGTCCAGCCAGAGCTGCAGGGTAGAATGGAAAGTGGGAGTGACTCTACCTAAACCATGTTTTCCAGCGTCACTATATCAGGATACCACACCATAGAAAAGTTTGCACGTGCCTGCTGGTAACCAATTTAGCTATAAGAGCAGATGCAGAAAAAGAAGAGTATTGGGAACTTCCATTTTCACTAAACCAATTTTCTTGAGAATAGAGGTTATTCTGGTTCTCACCCTGATGATACATTGTGCTGAAGGGAATTGAAGGGCTTTGGCTGACTTTTTGTAGGAATAAACAGACAGAAAACACTTTTTCCCTCTCTTTTAATTTTTTTTCACATATACTGACATTAATTGGACTGTTACTTTGAAAGGCCAGGTATTAGGAAGAGTAGAAGTTAACACATGAGTTGAAAAGTACCATTTAGTTTTAATTACTAATAAAATTGCTACGTAGTAACCATATGACAGTTAAATATTATTAGGATTTTGCTCATTATTATCGGAGATTTGCCACAATCTTTAGTAGAAAAAGGACCATATCTATTATTTTCATTAAAAAATGTATGCATCAGGTCATTGTTATTAATTCTGTGCTAGGTCTGGAAAGAGATTGCACCATTTGTGTGATAATTATGAGGTATGTGGAATAGTAGATAATCTTCAATGATTGAACTTGCAATACTGTAGTATCTTTGAAAAAAACCCATTTTAATATGCACTGAGTATGTACTTGAAGCAAAGACAGGGCTTTATTTTGTTCTATTGAAATGAAAGAAGAAAATTGCTTGATCATTTTTGTTCAGGAAGGTTTTAATCTACTCTTTAAAGGATGTTATTGGTAATTTGTCTTAAATTGTGGACATCAATGCCTTATTTCTTTTGGGGGTTTTCTTTATTTTGGATTGCATAAATGGCAGTCATTCTTAGCCGGCTTCAGATAGGATGCTCAGTACCAAGCGAAGTAGCTAGATTGGCTATAATGCCCTGTGGACAATCGTCCTTTTGTCTGAGCTGCAGCAAGTGACTAGCATTTTCTTTACACAACTACCACTGGCTACAGTAAGGTTGGTTTTTTTTGTTTTTGTTATTAAATTGTCCTTGATACACAAGCTGCTTTGTACAGAGCACAGGAGTTCCACTATTATCACAATCAGTAGTGTATTATTACCTAGGAGGGTCAACACTTTTCTGACAGACTTTTCATTCACATGGAAATGACATTATGGAAATGGCAGCTATACTCGGAGATGATAACGTCTATGCAATATCCATTCAAATCATAATTACTTATACAATGCAAACCTGTTTACAGGTGCTGTGAGAAACTGCACAGCTCTATTTCATGCTTTATTCTGAACAGTCTGACTTGCTCTGTGAAGTTAATAATTTCCCCTAAAAGGGAAGAGAGTGTTTAAAGCAGGTGTGATTATGCCAGCTGATTAGCATTCATTGTCACATCCCAAGAGAGAGGAGTTTTTCACTCTCATTTTTTTCCCAACTTCTGAATGCTTGATGTAGCAATGCTAGCAACACCCTTTCAGCATCATCTCTCTTTGTCTCCCATTTTTTGAAAGAATATATCTCCA
This sequence comes from Mesitornis unicolor, assembly GCF_000695765.1. Lineage (NCBI taxonomy): Eukaryota > Metazoa > Chordata > Aves > Mesitornithiformes > Mesitornithidae > Mesitornis > Mesitornis unicolor. The sequence continues at coordinate 53,495 of NW_010192078.1, forward strand.
TAATATATATCTAAACATATCCCATCAGATTGTTTGTGCTGTATTTATCTACCTGTGTATATGCCTACAGCCAGTTACATGCATGCATGTACACATATGTGTACAAGTATGGAGATGAGCAAGAAGCATGATTGTCCTTGGAAGTATTGAAAGGAGACTCTGAAGGAGCACCTAACTCATATGAAATACTCAGTGACTGTTGGCAGTTCTGGGTATAGGCTGATGCAGAACATTCAAAGAAGTTAATCAAGAGAAGAAGAAGAAACAAGCTAATAAGAGGTGTGATCTCTAATTGTGTGGTAGATGCACGAGATCTGTGAAATAAGATCCTTACTGGCCTTATTGCATCTCACTGCACTTTTATGTCGTCTTTGGTGAGCTTGAAGGACACGCTGATTGTTGCTAGCATTTCAGTATTCATTAATCAATAAGATTTTAAATAATTCTGCAGAGAACTGCAGATCACTGTATTCCTAATGATACTTTGAAAAGAGTACCATTTTTATTCTGATTAAATTTTAATCTATGCATTACATACAGAAGGACCTTTTCCTCTTACAAATAAACAAATATGTTACTTTAGAGAGATCCTAAACCCTCAGTGCATGAGTTAGATTTGGAAGCAGATTTATAGCATAATAACAGATTGCCATTGTTTGTTTGCATTATAGCATCTTTTACCCATAGTGTCCTACAAAATAAGGTGTTCACTTGATAACAATAAAACTTCCAACAAATTAATTGCTAGAAGCCTTTGAAAGATAAAGAACGTACAAATGATGGCAGATGACTCTCTATCCCTCTCTTTAATTTGTCTTGTTCAAATTAAAATTTGAACATTGATTTGGGCATTGATTATAGTGTTCGTAATCAGTGGAAGCACTGCTGAGAGTTGAATGGGTTGTGGGCAGGCACTGTGGAAGAGTGATTTAACTGAATTCTATTGTGCAGAAGCCCAGATAGCCTGGTGTGGAGCTTTTATGAGAATCATTGAAAGCTTGCAACAGATCACTTCATAATGTGGTTTTGAAATTAATTCACCTCAATGTTGAGTTGACCCTGAGCCCCACTTCCTCTTATCCCAATGTAGTTCATGCTACATTTAAACTTGGATCTCTTCAAGTAAAATTGCCACACTGCAGTAAGCATCACTGTAAACTAGGCAGTTTTTCGTATAGAACCATTGATGGAGTGTATATAATAGCTTGACAATTGAATAGGAATTCTCAAGTTTGTGCTTAGTTAACAAGATCAAAGAAAATGAACAGGGCCCTAGAGCTTGAATGTGTTTACACACCGCAGACATTTATTTTGAAATTGTTTTGATTTGCTTTGAGTGTTCATTCTTCATAACTGGAGGATGCACTTTACATACTCCTCATCTAAATGATGAAACCACTGGAGTCAAGGATGACAAATGCAACTGGAGGTGTATGAGTGAAGCTTTTGGAGTGTGATGATAAAGGCCAGCTTGTGTCTGATCTGAACCTTCCTTCTGCAGGATTTGCAGCATCAGTCATCACATGAGCTAGCCTGTTGCTTCTCCTGTTGACTTCATGACAGGGCATGAACTTGTTCACTGTCTGTAGCTTCCAAGCTTATTTGCAAACAATTATCTTGGGAAGTTAAAAAAAAATAAATCTCTTTTTCTAACAGCCTGGACCCTGTAGCTCTTTGTAAATGTGATAATTATGATCACAGGGAGCACACTAGACCTGTTCTAGGATTTAACTACCTGCAGTTGCAAATCAAAGGACAGTTAAAAATGTTCCATATGTGTTTTAGGTATATAGGAAAAAATAATTCTAGGTTCACTCATTTAGTTTCAGTGATGGGGGTTAAAGCTGTAATGTATACAGGATTGTGTGTAGCTTGGTGTGTGTCACGGCACGCTCAGTGCAACCATTGGGGTGGCTTCAGGCAGCTCCCCATGTCCCATAATTGAGCCATTGTGCCAGCTGACTTACCTTGATGTATATGCACTGGTATCTGCTCTATCCTGTTCCTGTTGTATGTCTCTGAAATGCCTGTCTTGATACACAAGCTTCCCAGGTAAAAAACAGTCACAGACTTGATTTAAAATATAAGTGAACAGCTAGAGTTCAGAGAGGAACTATTTCTGGAGACAAGACTCTTGAGGCTACAGAGTTAACATGGAAGTTTTGAAATTGATTTAAACTGTCTAGTATGGTAATTACAACAAGTCGAATCTTCCTGGAGCCTTGAAAGTACAGAATCTGGCTTCTACTTTACTCTTTTTTTTTTTTTAAATTATCAGTTTGGAAGTGCATAAGAACTGTATTAAAAAAGTTTGGACATGTTGAAAAAGTTGAGTGAATAACATGGACATGTTCCCAAAACAGAATCATAGAATGCTTTGGGTTGGAAGGGACCTTCAGAGACCATGTAGTTCAATTCCCCGCAGTGAGCAGGGGCATTTTCAACTAGGCTTAGTTGTTCAGAGCTATGTTCAACCCAAGTCACATGGCAAATTGGGTGAAAAGTTTATTTTTCAACACTGACTAGAAGCATTTCAATGTGCTTTCTGTATGAGAGACTTTTGACTTATATAAAGTGGCTCTGAAAGTCTTGAAAATCATGCTACAAAATCAATGCAATATGTGCTCTCGCTATGATGCTGTGTACAACAGGGAGGTACAATGACCAGGAGGTTCTTGATCAGGATAAACAATGCTGTAACCATGTTAAGTCTATCAGACAACAATGAAATACAAAACATGATATACCTTCTTAGCACCTGATTTGGTAGTAAAATCTTTTCTCTAGGCTTGATGCTTATTTACCCCAGTATGCAGATGGGTTCCTCTTTCTGAAAGAGATTCACAGCATCCAAGCAGTAAGTGGAGCGCTGTCTAATCTAGTCACTAAGAAATCATGAGGATGAAATAGGATTTATGTCTTTTTCCTTGCTGGTGAGATTTAAGTTTAACCTTTGTGTATATGTTTTATAGAAGGTGGAAGTGTGGTTTTGAAATCACTTAGGCAGGCAAAGGGGACCTACATCTGCTCCTTCTCAGGCGTGCGTTCAGACAAATGAAGGGGAAACGGGAGCACCACTCTCCCCTCCTTTCTCTACATAACCTTTTATTTAATAAAAAAATGGCATCTGTCACTGCATTCTCTGGGGGATTATCCTGGGTGTTTTGGTAAGGAATGATTTATGAACCCTTCCAAAGCAAGGCCCACTGGCAATCCAGGTGGAGTGCACCACTTTTGTGTCAACATCAGGCTTATGGGTTAGCTAGGAATCAAGTTGCTTAATTCTAGAAATACACACAGGTACACTCTGTGCATCAGTGAAAGTAAACAGTTAATTTTTATGTGAAGTAAGAAATTTCTGTATTACCAGTAAGATATTTCCAGTATTTAGGTGCCTAAATTTTATTTCTTTCCTCCATCAACAGCTATATCCTTTAAAATTTTGGACGTCTATTATTTCTGTCATTGACATCCCTTGTAAATTCGGAGGTCTAAATTCTTTTTGTGTAGCTAAGCAAGATACTAAAGGACTTGGTCAGATTATGTAAATATGTAGAAAGGCTAGTTGACTCCTTAGTCTCGAGACAAAAATACAAGATACAATGGCTATACATTGAAGTTCAGTAAGTTTAGTTGAGAAACAAGGTGTTTCTGTTTTTCAGTGAAGGTAACTAACAGTTGGAGCAATTCATCAATGGTTTACTGCATTCTCCGACAGCTGGGTGTTATGTTTGTTTGTTTTTAGCAAAGATTGAAGTTGTTTAAGGATTTTGAAAATCCAAATTTAAACAGGGATTAACTGAAGGAATCCTATGGTCTGTGAATCAGATATTAACACTTCATGTCTGGCTTCATCATTCCTGAATTCGTAAGTGCCATTCATTTTAATGGCCGAAGAACTCAGTTTTAAAGTCCCAGTCTTCTAAAGTATGTAGGTACATTGATTGAGAAAGACCTCAAAGCCTGGGATTAAGTTATTTAGCTGCATGTATTTGTAACAGCTGATACTATGGAGATGAATCTTTTTGTGTGTTAAGACAGTATTAGTATCAAGTGGGTGTAAATTAACCTGTAGCTGTTTATGAAAATGTTCTCCCTGAAGCATGATGTTGGTTACTGTTGGAGACAGAAGTCTGGACCAGATGGACTTCGGTCCAAGTATGTCAGAACTGTGTTCAGTTCAGCTTTGCATTGTTCTGTCCAAAACATCTGTTAGGGAACAGTGTCAAAAGAGGGCTTGGATTGTATAGTTTAGTTTTTGTTTTTATTTTGCTTTGGTAGTAACTCTCTTCCTTGTAAAAATATCTTACTTGTGCAAGAAGTTGTCAGGTTATAAAACTGTATTTCTAAAACTGCATTTCAATAGTCAGTTCCAGGTTCTTGGGGATTACTCTAATAATAAAAATCTTAAAGTTGCTTTATGGGGTAACAGGGCAAATACTGTTCCTGTAAGTCATGGGTGTAGCTGAATAGATACTGGTGCATTTTGGTAGTAACTTTGACTCTCAATTGCAAACTGACCAGCCTTCCTTTCTGGAGAAGGGATATTGAACATTCTGCACTGCTGCTGTCTTCTAATATGGAAACCTGTTTTTTCTTTTTCTATTTTATGAGACTCAAAAAATAAAGTTCAGACCAAAAGAATTCTAGTGAATACAGATCTCTTTTTGAATATTATCTCCCCAGCTAGCCACAAATGCTGGCAATAATAATTCTGTATCTCTTCTACAATCACTTACCTGTAATTAGGCTTAACAGTATGTGAAAAGTATAGGCCCAGTTTTGGATTAAAATAATTAAAATAAAATGTAAATCAAGCAGTGTTGTCTGTGTAACATTTTAGAAATTGTAAAACAGTTTGCAAGTTAGCTCCTACCTAGCTGAATTGCGTTACTTGGCATCTCTTTTACCCTACCCCATCATGTCTTCTTCCAGGAGAGCAGCCACCACAAGAAAAACAGCACCACAAAGCTTCATATTAACACCACAGATTCTCAAGTGACCATTCAGCTGAACGGTCGTTGATAACTAAGCTGGCAACAAGCTCAGTGGTTGCAATAAGAACAGCATCAGCTTTTCAGATCATACCCTTCTCTAATGTAATTAAATTCTGAGTCATAGACCCGTAGTGAGGCATGCTTCCAACTGATGCTGCATTTCCTGAAGGTCAGCTGGAGAGCAGTGTATTTCATCAAATGCAGTCTATAGAGCTGCAAGTTTCCTGATTAGATTTGCATTTGAAGAGCTTCCCAAGGCCTAACTTAGTTGGGAAATTGCCCATTTAAGCAATAAAACATAATAACATACGACACTGCTGCTTAATGTTACCACATATGAGAGAGTGCATGTGGAACAGAAATACAAACTGATTCAGATTCTCCTTTTGCCCAGTTTTTTTAAGTGGTAGCATCAGTTTTCTGGATTGTCCTATTGCTCATCTAAGATAATGAGTTTGTTGAATAGCATTCAAAATACGTTTGATTCATCTCCTCATAGTTGTGGATTCACAGTTTGATGTCTTCACCTTTATTTATTTTCTTTTTTTCTTCAGACTTCCTGAACATCATATTGCTGTCTGACAAGGACAAAGTAATTGCCATCTTCCCCACTGGGTGAGATAACTCAACTGTTCACCGGGAGATAAGGAAAGCAGAAGTCTGCTAGTCATTCAAAGGAGACACTGTCTCACGTCCTTATTTGCTGACCCATGAATATGCATTGCATATGTATTATACATATTATATATTGTATATTTTGCTAGTTTGGAAAAAGCCTGACAGAGAGGAAAATCTCTAAAAAATCTAATCACAGAAATAAATAGTCTGCTGTCTCTAATAGGAGGGCAGGGAAGAGTAATGCTGTCTGCAGATGGAGAACTGATATGAGTTCTGAAATGTGCCCCCTTTTTTGTGATCCCATGGAAAAAGAAAATAAATCTCGATAGAAGCTCCTTCTAAGAAACAATAATAATTGATTACTGATATCTTTTTTCCTGTGTGTGAAACTCACTACCTCAGGCTTTAATTTCCTTTTCTTAAGTGCAGTCAACTTTTCTTTTTTCTTTTTAGTGTGAAAACTCCCTAAAAGTCTCCATCCAACTGGATGTTACTGAGTTTCAACAACTGGATGGAGAATATCATCATTAGCAGTACGAAGACAGAAGCCTTGAAGTACGGCGGATTATCATTAGGGAAATGCTTGTATCAGTCATGATCCATCATATCTTCATACAATATCTTATTCTTTTCCATAAATATCAGGTCCTTCAAAATCAGCTTATCCATGCAAGCTATTTCCCATTTTTGACATGTGCTCAAAATAATGAGAGTACAACCTGCATCAAAATATGTTGTTCAGTGTCCCTAGAAAAAAAAAAAGATTTGGTGTCTTCTGGAGGTATTTAACTGTGTGCAGAAAAGACTTAAGACTCGCAGTTCTCCATGCCAATGGAGTTGTTAAACAGTTGTTTAACAATAACGGTTATTCTCACGTGTGCTCTCTCTCTCCAGATATAGATATAGATATAGATATAGATAT
>NW_010192079.1:0-229 GCF_000695765.1 Mesitornis unicolor
AAGTGCCACCACCATGGGAGGTGTCACCTCCTGCAGTGTTACCACCCTGAGGTGTCACCTATGGCAGTGCCTCCACCCTGGGCTGTCACCTCCAGCAGTGTCACCCTCCTGTCACTTAATGGCAGTGCCACCACCCCAGGCTGTCACCTACCCTTTGGGGTGTCCCCTCCTGCAGTGTCACCCCCTTGGGAAGTGCCACCACCATGGGAGGCGGCACCTGCCGCAGTGG
>NW_010192079.1:598-855 GCF_000695765.1 Mesitornis unicolor
CCAGGGTCCCCCCCTTGGGAAGTGCCGCCACCATGGGAGGTGTCACCTGCAGCAGTGGCACTCCCTCCCTGTCACCCCCTGCACTGTCACCCCCCCCGGGAAGTGCCACCACCCCAGGCTGTCACCTGCCCCATGAGGTGTCACCTTCTGCAGTGTCACCCCCCTAGGAAGTGCCACCACCCACAAGTGTCACCTCCAGCAGTGTCATCACCCTCAGCTGTCACCTATGGCAGTGCCACCACCCCAGGCTGTCACCT
>NW_010192080.1:0-11560 GCF_000695765.1 Mesitornis unicolor
GAGCGATTCTGTGATTCTGTGATTCTTTTCATGTGCTTCTAATCAGGCACAAATATATTCCTTTACATTTGGAGAGAGGGGATATAAACAGTAATTTTGATAAATTCTTGCAATAAAATAGGCAGAGGAAGTAGCATGTGTCTATTCACAGGCAGGTGGAGAAATATGGCAGCATTACTCCTTTCCTTCCCTTAGGCAGGAGGTGTAATGCACACTCCCACACACTGTTCATTCTCTTTCTCCAACCAATTTTGCACTTGCTTTTCATTTTGTTTCATTTAATAAAATTCCTAATTGAGTGACTACACAAAGCAACCCCTCAGAGATATCCCAATCGTGTCCCTTACTTTCTACTGCAATCTTCTTCAGGTGGCCAAAAGGCCAGATTTGTTGCATTTCTGATTAATATTAAATACATGGTTTGCATTATTTATTTTTGACTGGCAGTCATTTTTAAGCTAAATTGCAAATTGAAAAGGAAGAAGGTTGAAAGGAATTGTTTTCCTGATAGCACTGGAGAAAGCAGCATATGAGAACCAAGCAGTAGGGAAGCTCTTGGGTTTGACTTCTCCTAGAAAGAAACTCCTCCATGTGCCACTGCTATTGGGAACAGCGATCACTGGATATTGCCTTTAAGTTGCTTCTCTAATTTGCCTGAAGATGTTTATTCTTGCTTTTGGAGCAGATGATTATGCTACCAACCATGCACAGGAACCAAACCAATGACAGCCACTGATGACACATAAGTGAATACTGCATTTTCTCTCTGTGTGTCGTCACCCCCTGCAAGCGATGTCACCTGAGATACCTGAGAGAGGAGAGTGAAAGAACCACAGCAAATCAGAAACATGCTAGGAGCAAAGAGAGGAGGAAGGAATTGCTATGGAAGTGAGAGGAATGGAGGACGTTTGGGAATAAGTTAGAATACCTAGAAAGAGGAAAGGAGGAAAAAATGGGAAGGATGCTTGTCTCACAGATGAGCTGCAATGCAAAAACACTTAGGAGACTGAGAAACAAGACAGGTAAATGTGTTAAAAGCCAAACAGTCAAATTTAAAAAGTCACTTCAGTTCTGCTAAAGATCATTGTCATTATGAAGTACTAGTACAGAAAAGTTCATGTCATACTATGGAATGAAGCTCTTAAAGGAGCACATTTCTGAAAAGAAGGAAGGGCCTGGGAGCTGGAAGCATAGGTAAAACTTAAACACCCCAACTTCAATAAAGGTATTTCTGAGATAAGGTGTTGGGAAAATCTGAACTCTAAGAAGTAAACATATGTCACGTCCGTGCTCTGAGGAGTCACTCATGGCAGGAGGAGGAAAATGTGAAAATTCACTTTTTTTCCACTTAAAACAGTTAAAGACCACCATATGGCCAGGCTGTCTCTTAGCAGGAAAGCATCTGTTCAGATCAATTAGGATTGAAGTAGACGACAAGGTAAGCAAAGGAAAATAAAATGTGAACTGCAATTGAAGCTAGAAGACCAATCACATAAAACTGCAGTTTTCAGTAATCTACAACTAATAGCACTGTAAAATTATTTTCTGATAATCCTAGCCTCTACAACAGACTATTTTTGATCTTGTAGAGCAGGATTTCACAATTTTTAATGAACTCGCATGAGGCTGTGCTATGAATAGCAGAAAATAACAACATGTAACTGTCTCAAACTCTCTGAGAAGCTCAGATACAAAAACTGGGAATCTACAACTGGAAAAGCAAAAGATTCTGTGTTACTGCTTCTTATGTCTGAAATGTTCACTATTCAGCCTCATTAATTATGATACGAAGCCATTTCAATAACAACATTATAGGTAATTAGTGCCATGAGACGTGATGCATATTTATTCTTTGTGCAAATGACCTGGTGCAGGCTGTAATGTCACCCCTCCAGCACTAGTAACTGAATTTTCTAACCTCATATGCAGCATTTCAGTGGCTGAATTCAGGTTAGTCTTACAGTAGGATGTGTTTTCTCTGTCCAAGGGACAAGTAAAATGAACAGTGTCCAATTATAAAAATTCAGACCTGCTTCATCCAGTGTAAAATAAAGGAAAAACAACAGTCTATGTAAATCTGTCAACCTATGCCACATTAAGCAAAAATAAAATGAAAGGTTTAAAATTTCCTTATAATAGAGAGATCTTTGCTCCTCATAAGCATTTTACACAAGTCAAATGAAACCTTTCTTCATTAAACACTGTGCTGTAGCTGAGTCCCACTGAATATGCAGACACATGGGCTCTATGGCTGTGTGATACCATGCCCCATACACAGTGGGCATCACAGGGCTCAGTGCCTCATCCTTCACAAGGAGTCCATGCTTGACATGGGTAGGGTGCCCATGGTTGAGCCAGGAGAGTATCTCAGAAGGTCTGTCTTATCCTCTAAAGAAGTTTGTCTCTATCCCTACCCAGCTCTGTGGCTGATTTCTAGAGTTCATTGGGCTTTGACCATTTATAGTTTTACAAATTCACACTGAGGTATTTACTTTGACCACAGTCCAAAATCTCCTGAAGTCTGACAGAAGATTTCACTGACTGCCTTCAACTTTTAATCAGCATTCCAAAACTGTGCCTCCTACGGAGGGTGTGACCATCTTAACATCAAAATGGACATTTTCCTAAATACGCAGCATGGGCATAATTCTGTTCCCACTTTTTAGAGGACATTTGGGTATAAACTTCCAATCAAATTAACAAGAAAAATGTAAGAAAACTTACGACACCACATTTCTGAAGGGTTATTCCAAATCCAGAAGACACCGACATATTTGACACTTCTTCAGGCTGTGGAAGAAGTGGAAAAGTCTACATAGTGTATTAAAATATCATAATTCACAAACTGCAGCACAAGTTAAAATTATGTAAATAATGAAGCTAGAAAAAAAAATAATTTAGAGTTATTAACTGCCTTCAAATTAAACAGCTTTGTTATCATAATAGGTTTTTTTAATCACAATTTTTTTTTCTAGTCCAAGTTCATATGAACTACTTATTCCCACTAGTATCTTAAGTGATACATTCAGCTTTTGGCTATCACAATTCTCTAACAAAATACACTGCACAAATTTCATCAGATTACACAGATGCATTTCATTACTAAGCGTCTATCAGAATTTACACAGAAATCACACAGCTCTATCTGTCACAATAATTCTTTGGAAGCCTCACAACTAGTTGCAGTTGCTGAAGTAATTTCAAGTGAACATAATCACCTGAGACAGAATTAGAAACATACTAATTGGGTAGTAAATCTTCAGGAACATTCACATTTGATAAACTGCTACAATGCTTACAAATACTAAAAGTGGCAAACCACCGTCTTTTACTGACCAGCTGGTGGTTAACAGAAGACTCTCGTTTGAACAAAATCTTCTTTGTCCATGAGGGTACCAAAGCAAACAGGGAATGGCTCCACTGATCATCCGAGGCTGCAGAAGTCAAGAGCTGGTGAGGGGCTCCACTTGCTTCAACGACCAGAGGGAAGGGCACTGCTGAAAACCAAGGCAACATTGCATTACAGCTAATGCTGGCTCCTGTGCGGCAGCTGCATTGACCCTGGCAGATTCCAGCCAGGGATGGGGCTTGTGATATGTGGTGCTCAAGCACCAGCACACTCACCCTCAAAGCACTTAAAATCCATATACAGGCAACAGAGACCTGAGCCCAGGAAAAAGAAATTGGATTTGCCCCATAAAACCCACTAGGAAGTAGAATACAACTGTTTCCTACCCAGGGAACTCACATATACCCCACAGAAAACTTCTTGCCATATAAATGTAAAGCATCTAATGCATGAATTAAAAGGTTTTAGCCTGAAATCAACTGTAATATTTTCAACACAAAGAAATTTTCAGCAAAGCATAAATAATTGAAGCACTCTACAATGTGAGGGCCTCAGTGCTAAGGGTGTTGTGCATCAAAGATACGGTCTGTCAATTAACCATTAACCACGTCAATACATATTCAGAACAAAAATACTCAGTTGAGTCAGGGTCTCAGTTACATTTCACCTGAAGTGGAATGCCATCAGATCAAATGCTCCTCAATTTTGTAATTAGCAATATAAACGCTATCTTATACTCTTACATTTTTATGAAAAATTATTCTATAATACCACACAAAATTATAAGAACCGTTTTGAAATCATATAACTTTCATCTACTAAAGTACCTATGACATTAATAAAAGGAGCTTCTACTAAAAATCAATAATTTAATATACTAAATTGTCAAAAGATAGAATATGAATGAGAAAAAATGTCATGAAAATTTCAAAATCATGGTTGTCTATGTCTAATGAAGACTTTTTCATTCTTTGCATAACAGTTTTCTTTATTATTTATTTTTAATTCCCATATTTTACTCATTAATAATATATATTCATATGAACAAAAACTCTCATTGAAAAGCAAGGATTTTTGACAAATGACATTATTTTATAAAGTTTTTATTTTTAAAAAACCCTAGTATAAGTTAATGAAATATTAAAAGCTGAAGATACTAAAATCTCACTAATATAAGAAGCAGTATTTTTTTCAAAAGATACTGCTTTGTTGGAAGAACAATCTAGAGAAATACTGTTAACTGTAAATAGAAAAGATATGCACAGAGTATTCAGAATTGGACCCTATAAAGGGCCTTGAAGCATTGATGCACATGAGTCACTGAAAAGATTTCTCCTAACATAACGAATGAGATACAGTCCTGCTGCTTACAGAACTCAGATGGACATATGCAACCTGGGGAGCTTCACTGTCTTCCCATGCTGGAATAGCATGCTTTTTATTTGGGAGGGAGTGGTTTATATTGGACAAAATTGTGGATATACGGGCCAGGAAAAGATAGTTGCTTATATTTTACAATCAGTTTTAATTCACTTCTTTAAGTTTTACTTAAATACTTAAATCACCATTAAACAATGCAACAGACTAAATTAAGGGACTAAAAATAACAAGGTAAACTTGGTGAGAACAGTAATATGTATAATTACCAAATGTCTGTGTATCTTTGGGGTTGGAATATTTTCAGGGTAGTCATGCATGCCATATTTCTGTTTCAAGATAAAGCAACAGCCCAAGTCACTCAGGATGGCACCAGTGCTGAGCTGTAAGTGCAGTACAGCCCTGCTAGCCACCAGTCTGAGCCCACCTGGCCATGGCACCTCCCAGCAGATCCAAGTATTGTACTATATCCCACAATGGCTCTAAACCTATGTTCGGACTCCTGAATTAAGCCTCTTCACAGTTCTGTACAGAGATATCCAAATATTGAAAAATATTCACTTCATATTTGCTGTGTCTCTCATTTGATAATGCAATTGCCACCTCATTCCTATGGAGGTGGAGCACCAATTCTTTTTGTTTTCTTGCCAGACTACAGCAGATGTGCTTTCCTTTATAGTAAACAGAAACCCTGATTGAACACATGGAGCTTCTTTGTAGGGCTTTGTAGGAGTCAAAATGGCAAAATGTATGGGCTGGGTTGAGCAACCACTGCCTTGAAAGTTCTTATTTAGCAGATAATTTCCTTCTGTATTTTGGATGAGGGAGGTCAGCCAACAAGAAGGGGGTAATTGCTTCATAAAATATCTTTTGTTCTTGTGCTCTGTGCAGCATGGCATCTCCATCAGCACACCCAATTGCACTTCTCACGTGACAGCAAATCCTGATGCTCTCCTCTGGAGAGTATCAAATCCACAGTAACAATTTAATTAACTGATCATGTTCTTTGACTCTGAATAAATCTCTGGATAACTAATTACACAGATGAATCTGTTTCCAAATTGTGCTTTGTCATCACTTACAACCACAAGACAATGTGCTCAGCTCCTGGCAGAAGTCTCCAGACATGTTATTTGGCTGCTCCAGCATCGGTAAGCAGAGGTTGGGGATTTAGCAGGTTCTTGACGTTATGTTAAACAGCCTCAATGTTGATGATGATTACAAGGCTACTTCTGCAAATTCACTTGTATCTTCCCAGCACTTTAAACAGATTAAACCAGTGCGACATGTGTCCATACAGCAACTTGTGCCACTGACTTTCTTCAGAAGGGATCCTCCTTTCTCATCCTTCCTATTAAATTTACCAATATATGCTGGTTTACTATATCCTGTTTTCCCTTGTCAGCAAAGGAGCACTTTTCTATCTCATTATTTTTTGCAGTATCAACTGTCAGTTAAATAAAATAACTTTTTCTTGATCCACATATATTTAACTGTCACTAGAACATTATACCTACAAGAACATAATTGCTTTTCCACATAACTTGAGGCATACTTTTGACATCAAGACAATGTAATTGCATTTATCAGTTCATCTGCTATGTCTTTTCAGGTAAGTTCCTACATGGATTGTAGATGACTGACCATTGCTTGAAAAGCTGGATGCTGAATATCTAAGAAAGGACAGTACAGGTATAACTTTTCAAATCCATCCTAGATTTCTGTACTGAAATTGTGGGCTTTTTTTAACAGCTAGATTCATCTGAGGTTGAACAACACTAATATTTTGACTCTTGAGGCCTTTCACTAACAAGCATTGAGCTTTATTTTGGATACCCCACTGCTCAGAAGCGCAAGCATACCACTGTCAGTGCCTCTTCGGAGGTACGTCCCAATTCTGACACTATCTCTGCAGTCTCCTTGTTCCTTCCACTCTTTTCTTCTTAACAGTATCAATCTTTCCCATTTTTCATGCTGCTTTCAGAAAAGCCATTATCAGAGCTGCATGGTCTTTACTTTCATTAGTTTCTCAGTGGAAACTATTCCTACTCCTTTCTGAAAGGGAAACTTTGCAAAGCAGGAGAACAGTTTCAGCTTTACGCACAGCCCAAACCGTCCACTCTCAGCTGTGCTTGCCAGGTTGCCACCGGGCACTCCAGGAGTACAACGCCTCAGGCCAAATCATTTCCCAGTAAGCAAACAAGCAGAGCATGAGGCTTAATCTGGGGCTTTCCTGCAAGCAACTCCAAAGATGCCAAATGAAACACTTCATCAAAGACAGGAAGTAATTTCACTTTCTTGTGAGATGTGAGTCAATATCACCATCTTTAAGACGAAATTTTGTTTTGTTTTCCCTAATTAAACATTCCACATTTTTATGATATATTAGCAAGTTGTTAAATATTTTATCCTACTTTTAATTAGCACATTACTAAAATGTTTTCCCATTATTTAATCCTTCATAAACCGAATATAAACAGATATGCCAGAATCCTGTCTTAAACTGCATGCTCCTAGCTAATTACCAGGGCTGGTAGGTCGACTTTGTATTGAATTACAAAATGAAAACATGAAAATTAATATTAATATAGCTGAAACAGCTAGAAGATTGGTGCAACATTTTACCACTCGCACCACTTACTGCATTCACTCAGTCCCATATGCACGCAGTGCCACACCACTGTGAAATGACAAATGCAGAACAGTCTCTGCTACCTAACACTGTTCAATTTTCTTTGCTATTCTCCCCCAGGTAGTCACCTGCCGCTCCTCAGCTTTGTGCACTATTGCTGTGGGTGGTGATGCTTTGCTCTTTTGGACCTCCAGCAGCCACAGTCCAGGCACACTCAGGAAGGAGAGCTCCCCACTTCCAGCTCTCACTGCATTCACTTGCTGTTCAAGGTGTGCATAGACAGGATTCACACGGTACAAAATACACATATGTGTGGGATCTGTGGTGACATGGGTTGGTGTTCATATGGGCTGGGAGTAGAAAGAGGGGTATCTGAGAGAAGAAACTGTCCTCTGTTTGTGGCCTGCATACTGTGCTTTGCTAAGACATTAGTTTTGAGTAACAACAGGGACTTTCAGTGCCACAGCACAAGCCTTTACCACTAGACTAAACAGGCTGAGTCCTGAACGTGTTAGTGGCACAGATAGACCACCGTTAGAAGGGTAGGTGTAACACTGCAGTGCCTTACTTGCCCCTGATAGACGTTAAGGTGAAGATTATTCTTCACCACAGTGAGGAGGATGATACAAAATTAAAACAGTCTTGCAGCAGGTTTGCAGCAAAAACTCTAGTATGTCCTTAAGGCTACCATACCTTCGCAACACATCCTAACCTGCCAAAATACAGCAGGACTCTAAAGACTCTGACAAGTTTGTGAAACATCGAGTTCAGAATTAAAAATTACCCAACATTGGGAGGAAAAAAAGCAGTTTAACTAAGACAGTAATTTTAATTCTTAGCTTTCAAAGGCTGCATATTTCAAGTCCCATATCTGACAGTCTGATTTGCTTTCTCCCAAAATTTATTAGCAAAGTTCTGAATAATATTATTTCAGTGGGGAAGAAAAGAGTTAAATATGCCTGCTTACTGTGTTTTTGTTGTTGTTATTCTAAATTATTCCCTGTTCTGAAAGCCATCCAGGATACAAGATCCAATTTAAAGTTCTTTCAATTACACACAACAATGAACAGGAAAAGGTAGTAATTTACTGTATTTCAGTTTTGAATGTTGTCATTACCTTTTCTTGTTACAAAGTCAAAGAAACTATGGGCATCAACAAGACAAAAGTGATCTACTCTCCAGGCCTGTTTAGAGTAAGTCAGAGCAGACTCTCAAAATTCCACTGTGTTCCCAGCCACAGTGCTGTTCTGGGATTGTTTTTTCTCATCTGTCCTGGTTTGAGCTAAATAGAACTAATTTTCTATTTAGTGATTTTACTTTTCAGCTCAGTCTCTTTTAAGTGACTGAACTTGCTGAAAACTGGCAGCATGCTTTTCCCAAACAGCGCTGCTAGAAGATATGCTCAAGGTCAGTTGTCTCATCATGGGTGCTGTGTCTGCGCCTATGGGGAGGGAGGAAGCGGACCCAAAACTGACCAACGAGGTATTCCATCCCACATACGTCATACTTGGTATAAAAACTAAGAAATCACAAGGGTCTCGTTTCCTTTCCCCTTTTTCACTGTTCCCTCCATCTCGACCCTTCTGTTCCGTCTTGATCCTGCAGAGGCCGAGGCCTGAGCAGAATCCTGCCAGTTTGTCTGCCGCTGATCCTGATTTTGTGTGTTCTGCATCCTGCTCCCACCTGCTGCTGAGTTTGGTGTGGGACTTTTCCAGTGCTCGGCTCCGCAGAGCCTCTGGTGATGTATTCATCACTGGGGGGAAGGGTGGGGGGAGGATTTTATATTGGTTTTGTATATATATTTGTACATATCTCTATATATTTCATTATTTTCCTATTTACAATATTATCCTGTAGTATTAGTATTATTGTTTCATTAAATCTGTTAGCTTATTTTCCAACCCGTAAAGTCCCTCTCCCTTATTCTCTTTTCCCTTCTGGGGAGGGGAGAGAGGTTAATAGAAAGCGTCTGTCCAGGATTTAGTGGCCAGCCAGTCCTAAACCACAACATCATCTTATACAGACATTATTTTAAAAAAAATTCCAACAGCAACCTTGAGACCAGTGTGCTGTCAGAAACTGTTTTACTTCAGCACACTGACATTTTCAATGACAAAGGTTTTATGTGGAATATCTGATCTCATTGCTTTCACTGAAATCTTTTTCAGTAAGAAATAAAGTGTCTAGCACCTTGATTAAGTAAATCCCTATAAACTTAGCTTTAAATATGCTAAAAATTCATGTTCATTAGAATGGGACAATTCTCAGTTACAAAATTAAGCATACAATTCAGTGCTTGTAGCAGCCCCTCATTTAAAATGTGTAATTACCTACTAAAAAAATGGCAGATTCAACCACTAACACAAAGATACCACATGTCAAAATCCTCCAATTGTCCCCCTTTAGCACCAGAAGGTCCTTCTGAACTACAAAACCACATGCGTTTCCTCTCTCAGTGCATTAATAATGGTACATTAATAATTTGCAACCCATCCAAAAGCAGTGAGCAATAACGATTATGTTGACTAAATACAGTAAAAAGCAAGGAAGCTCAGCAAATTTGAATTATTTGCCTTTGTATTTAAATTAATAAACTCATTTGTGAATTAGCCATGGCATAGGGCAAAGAAATTAAAGGCATTTCACTAAATGACTGCTTCAAAGCGTGTAATTTCTTGGCAAATGCATGTCACGAAATCATCTCTTGGGGAACTGCAGCCAGACAGGGGGTCTATGTCAGACATTGCATTGCCCCTGTTAATGTGCTGTATGAGGATGCTGTAACCTTTCAGGATACTTGTCTCCACTGCACTTGGGTGAGGCAGCACTCTATTCATCATACAGATACAAAGAAAATAAAGACCAGAGACTCAGAGGAACTAAATTATTTATTCAAATACACATAAAGAGCCTGTGACAGTCAGCCTTCAGATGCAGCTCCTCCAAGCCATAAGTGACTTCTCTAAGTACCGGGGTACCCTATTTTGATCAGATTAGGCAACTACCAGTGGAGATGCCCTGTGTATCCAAGATCAGTGACAGGTATACTTCATACCCACTGTAAAGAGTATTAGCATCGCAGCAACTTGGCCCAGGACAATGCATCTTAGTTATTGCAGTTGCAGAGGTCTTTGAAAATAGCTTCAAGAGTAGATATTGCAACAGTGTTAGTAAATGAGTAGAGGTTAAGTTAGCTTATGAAAAGGAACAAGGTCTTGATCAGATTTAAGTAATATGGGTTTTCCGCAAGACCAAATGCTGAGCATCAGAGGGTGCTCCCCATACTAGGAAGTTATGACTAATGAGGAAAGAGGGCTCCTCCTGTAAATGATTCGGAGCAGGGTACAAACTAAGGTCTTCTCACAGCAGTTCCACTCTAGACAAGCTGTGTAGGAAGCCTAGGGCTCTCTTGTTCCTAACTTCTGAGAAAGCACTCCCCATTGGCCCAGGATCGAGTCCCACTGACAACAGCAAGACACCACAAGTGCCTCCGCATCCCTCTCCTCTGCAAACCAGGATTGAGCTCCTGGGCAGGCATAGCAATGGCACCTGGCTCCTACAGCCCTGAAAGTACATGCCCACAGACAGGCGTGGGTTCATCTCTCCTCTCTCACCTTCCTCCCTTTTCCAAATCAGGGGGTAGGTAAAACCAGAGCATAGCTCTAGTCCCCTGCCTGCCTGCACACCCATGCCCTGGGTGTCCTGGGACACTCACAGCACGGAAAAAAGAGAGAAAACAGTTACATACCTGTCATTTCCAGACATCCTGTCTCTCTTTGAAGCCACAGATTATCTTTAATAACCTAAAGTTAACGCAGAAGAGCACAATTATTAAAAGGAACTGTTTTCATAAATGCCCAATGTTGAACTCTTAAGCTGAATTTCTGCTTCACAATTAGACAAAACCCTGTTCCACAAAGCTGCGAGTTTTCCAAAATTAACTACAAGGACATACAATACAGCTCTAAAGGTTTCCCACAGCTTGTCAAGCAGTATGAGGCTCTGCTGTCTCCCAGTATGGCTATGCACGCTTGGGACTCAATTTGTACTTACACTTAATATCAGGCTGAGCCTTTGTGCAATGGTGGAGCAGAAGGGTTTGCTACAAAGTATTAGCTTGCTCTCATAAAATATTTTTTCTTGCCATTTTCAAAAACAGAACTGAGGACACTGGAAAATCCTGTCACTAGCAGTCAGCAGGA
>NW_010192080.1:11591-13606 GCF_000695765.1 Mesitornis unicolor
GATCAAGTCTACTGACATTATGCTCATTTTTCCTTCGAAGCATTACATGGAGCCTTTCAAAGGGACCACAGGCTAAAAACTGCAGCTCACGAGGCAATCTGTGACAGCCTCCTGCCTGTGCCCAGACCACAGAGGTTGCTACAGAAATCACAGCTCTAAAACGTCAGTAAACGAAACCAGTGTTTTTAGGGCTTGTTAATGCCCAGTGGTTTTACATAGTCATATAAGCAAGCTTTTGTTTAATAAAAATGTTTCCTCGTGGGAGATAATAGAGTTAGGAACGTAGGGTGATTAACAGCGATCTTCTAAGTCCGCTGAATGACGTGACCTGCACTTGCTGTTTCTGTTTGCTCCCAAGCACTGCATGCGAGCAATGCTAAGTACTGACTTATGTCAACACCACTGTTACAGTACAGCAGGTTAGGGGCAATTTTCTTCTTTGCCTGCTTGGGGAAGCCATCAGTTTGATTATTGCTAGAGCTGTAACTTCAGTTAACCTTGTGTGAAAATAGTTCTCACTTCAGATAGGGCACTGCCATTTAAAAAAAAACAACAAACAGAACATGTAAGACATCTTAGAAATTTGGATGCACCAGGAACCCTGCGTTTTAAGTGGATATTGCTCTGAAAAACAAGTACATATGGGTTGGGAGGTGGTTCTTGCGGAAGAGTTAAATAATCATTACTTAAATAATCTATATAACACTGAATTCTGAGTAGCAAGCATCTCAAGAACATACAAAGGTAAGATCACGAAATTCCAGTGGCTAAAAAAAAACTGTCTGGGGAAAAGAGAGCTATATTTATATGTATTTGCCATATATGCATATGGATATACAGCAATAAAAATCACATGTTAAAAGGGAATTAACCTTTACCAGATATTTCTAGAGCAGTCTAGAGCCCTATCTGCATTAAGGAAATGTGTACCAGTACACTAAATGGATGTTATGACACTAGTGTAAATCTCTGATGAAAATATAAAACACCAACATGATGTCCTATTATGTCAAGTGTTGAAATGAATCTTGTTTATAAATATAAATGTAAATACAACTATAGTTGACAGATAGTGGTCTAAGCATGCATAAAGACATACAGAAAATGTGGCTTGCTACTTAACATCTTTTATTCCCCGCTTCCTAGGAAATTAGTGTACAAATGGCTCCTGCTTTCCACAGACTCCAGGCATTCATTCATCTGTGGTTTTACAACAGCTCAGGCACAAAAATCTATGGTGTCGGTACGTTCACGTGCGTCAAGTACAAATGACATTACAGCATTCCCTGTTTCTTCTTCTGCCTTATCTGACATCCTGTTCTCAGTAGTCGGCACTGGAAACCAGAGTCTGGATATTTGGCACAATTCTAGCACTCTGCTGCAGAGTATGTTCATAATACCAGACAGCATCACAAGGGGCTCCACGTTGGTGCCCACTGCCAACTCTACAAGCCAGCAGTGGCATCACATTTGGAAAGTAATTAATTTAATTCAGTAATATTGCCAGCAGAAATTTTCCCAAGTCTCACATTCATTTATTTTTCTGGTGGAAAAACAGGTGGCGTTTTTTTTTTCCCCAGCAGTACCATTTTCTGCTGATTAGCCCTCTTGTAATCACACCACAAATGAACCGTTCGTGACTCCCTGCATTCCCCACCGCACAGTCTCAGGTATTCTCCACGTGGGCAAAAGAAGACCACATCGACGCATTTTGAGACAGCCTAAAAGCCAATGAGAAAGAATGCAAAAAAAAAAGCCGTATCCTAAACCGCTAGCGGCATTCGCAATAGCTGGTTGACTCCAATGGGCAAGGGTGCTGTGACTAGATTAAAAAAAACACCAAATGCTCCTGTCAGCGAAGCGGAGCCAGTATCGTTGCAGTGGTTCCACCACGCCGGCGCTTGGCAGCTTTTCGTGCCGTTTTCCCCCAGCCCAAGTGGCCTGGGAAGCCCCCGCAGCTCTGCCGGCTCACGACTCCTCCGGCAAAAGCTGCGGCGAGGGCCGCTGCTCTCCTT
>NW_010192081.1:0-418 GCF_000695765.1 Mesitornis unicolor
CAGTTCCTCACCCATCCCTCGTACCACTGACTTAATCATCACTGTTACAAAGACAGTGTGCTAACCGTTTCTTTCCATTTCTACCCATTCACTACTTTTGAGGTTCTAGTAGGGATTTGCTTTCTTCTCCTGATTCTTCAAAACAGGAAGGAATGAAATGAAGCATAGCCTGAAGCTTGTCCATTCCAGCTCAGTACCTGCTGGCTCTACCCTCCAGTTTAGTGTAGCCATTCCCAACATTCTGAGAATCATTCCCTGCTGTAAATCTGTCTGGAAATTTTCAATTTTCTAATGTTTGAGGTTGTGCAGTGTCTCCGTTTAAAAATCAGAGAGAGAGAGAGCAGGATTTTTCTTTCTATTGCTCCTACCCCTCCCAGAGAGACGACTGAGAGAAGGGAATAGAGAGAGAATAATAATA
>NW_010192082.1:0-23259 GCF_000695765.1 Mesitornis unicolor
CGACTGGGACCTGCCCAGTTAGCCAGGACTGTTGATAAAAGATGGAGAGAGGCTTGGCAAGCACTTCTGCCAGCTTCGTCAGGACCCTGGAGTGGACCCCATCTGGCCTCATAGACTTGTGTATGTCTAAGTGGTGTAGCAGGTCGCTAGCCCCCTCTTCATGGATTATGGAGGCTTCACTGTGCTTACCACACTTTTTCTAATCCTTCAGCTATTCTTGGGTCGGGTTCTCTTACTATTCAAACTATTGACAGGTAATCCCAAGTTGCAGCTTCAAACTCCATTTGCAAATGAGAATTAATTGATATTTTCTAGTGGAAAGCAAATACTTATTTTTAAAAAAAGCTTTACTTTCTGTTAGAACTGTTGTAGAATTATATTGAGATTGTCTACTTCCATTCAGTGAATGTTGTGGTTTTAAGAAACAATCCTTCTTAACATGAGTCTAAGATTTTAAATGTCTTCTTTATTTAACAGATAGAAATTCAAAATCATTTCTTCTATGCATAATAAATAAGAATTTCAGTATAATTTATTGATGGTTCTTTTTCCTGAAAAGGATAAAGAAATAGACAATGAGACTTCTACGGGTATGAACTGACTTTTAAACATAATTACGTGAGCAATTCCCATTTATGCTCCTTCTAAGGTAAAGGACAAGCCAGGTGTGTCCTTGAGCTAATTTTTCAACAAGACAGCTTGTATACTTTCAATATAGGCTTTGAAGTCTATGCTTGGCTGCAATGCTGGTTAAGTGTTTAAGACTTTTCTACCTTGATTGTGCTTCACCAACAACCTAGAGAAGAAATTAATGCTAACTTGGATTTACATGTCTACTTGCATTTAAACTAGATATTTGCATGTAGAGTAGACTTGCTTATTGCTTCCAAGTAATTAAGGATGAGCCAGCACAGAATCCAGAGGTTAAGCAGTGATCAGGTGAAGTAAAGAAGAAACACATTATTATTGTACAATATAACTACTTAAGTGTTTTCCAGTGCTTTTCATGTTGTTTTCTAAATTTGCCAGATTAACTGATGAGGGGAGCTATTGATCTCTTTTACTATCATGTTGGTTTTGTTTCTTCATCCAGTGTAAGTTACAGATTTTAGGAGGTCTGAGAGTCTGTGTGACTCAGTAATGACCATCAATTTTCTGCAAAATTGCCAAGTAGTGCAGAAAATACAGAATTGCAACCCACAGGATATTTGCATCTAGGAAGCCATTGGATGAAATCTGGCAAGGGATTGAGGCAGTCCTGTTGCTGCATTACAAAACAATATTTTTGGACAGTTTCAGTGGGACATCCTGCTTTTGGAATAGTGATTTATCTGCGAACAGAAATTTGGTTTTGTTTGTATGGAGTCAGAAGTGTTTTTAAACATGAGTATATGTACTTTAACCTGTCTCTTTGCACTCCACATGTCAGCCTGTGAAAACGAACTTGGGAGTGTAGACCAGACAGGAGCTGGGGTGTGCTTCACTCAGAACACACACTTGACAAGTAGGGAGAAGAGTGTGTTGAGACCTTAGTCCTCAGTTCTGAGCCAGCTTCATGACGAAAGCACTTACAAACACAGTGTTATTCTGTAGAGGTCCTCATCAAAGTCCAAACTTATCTGTGAAGGCTTTTCACAGGAAAATAAAAGATTTTTTTAAAAGCCCTTGTAAAGTTTCCTATTTGACCTCCTTTACGATGTTAATTTTTGAGCATAGGAAAAGCTACCTTGACAAACAGTGAGTTCCATCCAGCGACCTGGATAAGAGTGACTTAAAAGCAGTTGGATTTCTTTATTAATGCTAATAATACTGAATTAAAATAACATTTAATGGATAATATTAAATTAGAAGAACCTAATGTTTTGGATTATTGAGTGATCCGATTTAGTAATTTCCTAGCTTGAAGGAGAAATACTTTGCTAATTTTGCCCATGCTTAAGAAAGAACTAGTGTCTTCAAAGCATGAAAAGCATGACTGCCCCATTAAAGCTGGAGAGAGGAGAAAATAGAAAATGCTGCATTTTATCTTGTTTTTTTTATCTTTGTTTTATCTAGCTGCTTCTAGGTGACTGAGCTGACAAAGGGAACCAAATTCTAGCTGCTGAGTACTAATATCCTAATGGTTCTCTGCTGCCTAGTTGTGAAGAGTCCATTACTCTTTTCACACACCTTCTGTCAAAAAGTGGCAGCTATAAATTTTAACTAAGCCCCAGGAGAAAAAAAGCAGATAGCTGGCCAGTATCCGCAGCTGTATTTATTCTTGTGGTAAGAATGCATGTGTGGGGTCATGGAAACACATACCCATGATTAGTGATTTCAGTCTCATGCTGGGAAGAGCACAGACTAAGAAGAGATCACCAAAGAAGCTACCAGGTAGTAGCAGATGAACAGTGGTTTGCATTGTGCATCTTCCTAGCTTCAAATATAAGTTTTTGCACATGTCCTAGATCAAAAGCTACATTTGCTTCCCACAGAGTCCCTGTACAAACTGAATTTCCCTGTAAAGACTGAGTGACCACACCATCTGGCTGGGCTCATATCACAAAACACAAGATTATAACATTGCCATTTGTACTGACTACTGCCTGACTCTGCTTTGATGTTTTTGCCCTTAATAGGTCAGCTCACAAAACAAAATATTAGTTGATGCCGGTGTAGACACCAGAATTGGGTCTATTGTGAAACTACGGCCCCAGCAATTTAACTCATGCAAACTTCTTTACAAACATTTTTATA
This sequence comes from Mesitornis unicolor, assembly GCF_000695765.1. Taxonomy (NCBI): domain Eukaryota; kingdom Metazoa; phylum Chordata; class Aves; order Mesitornithiformes; family Mesitornithidae; genus Mesitornis; species Mesitornis unicolor. The sequence continues at coordinate 2,737 of NW_010192082.1, forward strand.
CTGAAAATTGTGAAAATCCGTTGCAGCAGGACTGTCACTTAGTAGGGACATTCTGACTAACAGTCAGTCAGTCATCACCATCACTCATCATCACTTGAGTGATGACTGTGCCACCTAGTTGCACATGATGATAAAACTGACCACAGTTATTCTTAAGCAGACTGGGACAAAACTCATACTGCAGCAGAACTTTATCTCCATGCAACAGGTTTTGCCAGACACCCCTTATCCCATGGTTGCAAAACCAGCTGCCTAGAAATGACATGAAATGAAATGACATAATGGAACACATTTTTCTTAAAATTACAATATTCAGCCAGAAGAACTGGCTACAGAATTTGTCACCTACCTGTCTTTTGAACATATGTCTGCTCCAAAACTACATGGTTTAAAGAACAGAAACCATCTTTACTCAAATATGCAACTGGATAGGAATTCTGTTCCAAGAGTGAATTACCACATCTGCTAATCTCCCTGCCTCACGCAGCAGCTCCGTCCCTGCAAGTATCTCTCCACAGGGCCGGACGTTCCAGGCATGACATCACTGGAAATGGTGCCAGATTAAATTACACATGGGCAGATGGATAACACAGTATTCAGCAGATTCTTGACATGAACAAAGTCTTTGGTTTTTTGCATCTAGGGATTTAAAGCTACATTTTCAACTAAATTTGCAAGCACTTATTCTCACATGCAAGGAATCTTCCGCTTAGGGGTGTATATTTACCAGAAGAAAAGAGAAGAAGCCCAGAGTACCTAAGAAGTGCTGTCTATTTCAGATCAGGGCTCCATCCACCCTTACCATGTATGCAAACGTAGCCCCTAAAATTTTCACTACACACATATTTTCAGGAGAATATATCTTCTTCATCCTTTGATAAAGGGTTCTCTTTTGCTCCCCTGTAAGCAACAGTATCAAGAAAGTAATTAAAAAGTGTTTCATGGCAATCTGTTTTCATAATGCTGCTGAATTTTCAATCAAATTGTTCAGTAAAGTTTTGACTTTCACTTACACCTTGGACTTCATTCTTAGGTTCTGCTAGAGAAAGAGAGGTGACAGAAAGGATTCTTGTTGCAGTGAAGTGCCTGAAAGAATGATTTACAAAATTACAAGCAACTTCACAATGAAATTCTGCTTCTATTAACTTTTAAAATGCTAAAACACATGGTCAATCTCTCTTAACAATACTAGCCAGCACAGAGACACAGGCATAACTGAACCTCTACCCAGCTGCTTCCCATATTGGAAGATTAGGGCTGATGCTAAACTGGAGCAGATGATTATTTCTAGGAGGAGCAGCGAATATGATCCTAGTTAGCACTCTTGCAAGGCATGCAAGGCAACGTGAGTCAGGAAAACAGTTTGCACTGCCTTCATCTCTGCCCTGCAGAAGTACCTGAATGGTAACTGGCAACATCTGGCCTTCAGCTTTGAAAGCCACTAGTTACTCTTCCTTTTTTTTTCCTCCCTTTAAAAAAACCTAAATCTATACAAACTCAAACAACTAGAGAGAAGCAATCGGGCATCCAGCCAACATAAGATCCCAGTAGGAAAACAATGGTGGAGCTCTCACAGTATCCTTGTATGGTGCAGATGATGAAAAATCTGGGATTCAGAGCTGTTATTTCTTCCAGAAAAAATAATCCGTTTTAGAGTGTTAGCTTTCTTAGCAGTAAAGTGAAGCAAAATATATGACCAAGATTACTAATTTTGCTGTGTCAAGCAAGTTCTATGACTTAATAGCTCGACTGGAATGGCATGTCAAAGCAAAATATTGTTAGATACGTGCTGCATATTCTGTGTCTGTGGCCATTACTGTTAGAAGAAACATAAACATCTACAGAACAACTGAGCATTTTGACAAGACTAAGTCAACTTTTCAGAAGAGATAAAATGTTGTGTACTGACCATAAATAACAACTTTGCACAGAGAATTTGAGTCTTCAAAAACAACAAATAGGAGAGCCACGAACAGGACATTCTATTCAATAAAGCCTAATTGCCCTCACCTCTGTACAAGGACTTCAGTATGACAGTAATTCTGATAACAAGGAAATAGATTTGATTTCCTCCATTAGACTGATAACACATAACATTGGAAATCTTGTTCCTGGTGACTGTGGAGAAGAGGATGGGGGTGAAAAGTATCCTAGCTTCCTATAGTTCCCATGTCCCTAGAAACCAGATACCAAGCAGCCAGTTGGCAACCAAACTTTCATAGCAAATTTTGCAGACAATCTGGGCAATGTTGTCTGACAGTACCTAGAAAAAACTTACAATTTAAACATTTGTGCTGCAGGAGTAATCACACCTCAATATACAAGGGTGCTCTGATTCATTCTAAGACACTATACCACAGGAAAGCTGAGCTGAGACAGTTTCATTCCTTAAAATGCATATATCACGGGGGGGAAAAGAAAACAAAACAACAAAATAATAATAATAATAAATAAATTTTTAAAAAAACCAAACACAGAAAACCCCAACATCTATCTCAAAATCTAATAGCAAGGGCTTAAATTTCTGCATGCTCACTGCCATAGAAATAAAGTTTTGCCATAAAAGAAACTTCTTTGGATTTCTTTAAGTGTAGCTGTCAGTGTGGGATGCAATTACATAAAAGAATCCAGACTATTAAAAATCTTCAGCTACAATTTTTAAGTCCAAGTAAAAAGCAACTGATTATAGCTTTCTATAGCTCTTCTTTCTAGCCCAGAGTTAACTTAGAAATAACAAATAAGGGTGAGCCTAGTGCAAGCTAAGTAACTCAGATGCTGTTTCCTTACCTAATATTGACTTGACTTTCCTCTCCCCATCCACATTCAGACATCCAAATAAGTTTTTAAAATAAACGGGGACAGCTCGTTGGTTTGACAATAGGCAGAAAGATGTTGAAAAAGACTGCTTTACTAAAGTAGTAGACATTATCATTTTACTCTATGGTAACTCCTTTCATTTAGAAAGAAGCAACTGTGAGAATTCCTATAGACAGTGGTGAAACAAAGCAAGAGTTTCCAAACATTGGTCCCGCTATAGTTTGCATATCTTCATGGATATTTCCTACTCTGAAACTCCTGAAGAATAAGGAATGATAGTTAGAAGACTGATGGTAAAAGTGCAGGATGCTCTGCAAGAAGTGCTAAGAGCTAGCAGTGGTCTGTTGGACCAAGAAAATGTTTTAAAAACACCAAAATTACATACCCTACAGGGTACTTTGACAACACTTCTCAGGGAAGTGTCCAAGGCAAATTTTCACTATTAAAGGCAGATTTCTGTCTGTTTCTATTTGCTTCTCTGGTTTAAGGTCAGCTTAATCTTAAATGTGTAGCAGCATATCTAGAATAGTCAAGGCTTTTTGTCTTTCTCTTATCTGAAGCTTACTGCAGAACACTTTTTTCTCTCTGCTAAATACAAATCAATCTAGCCAGATTTGCAGTATTTTTTCAGTATAGCTATAAAGCTATGGAATGTCCCCAGAAGTTTTCGTAGTCGTTTTCCACACTCACACTCTTGTGACTGGACATCTCTTTGAATTTTCAGCTCCCACTCTCTTTTAAGCTATCTTTTTACAGTAAGAAATCTATCACTGCCAAAAGCAGCTTAGTTGTCATCTTCAGAATCCTTTTTCTATCTCAAGAGGTAGCCTTGAATGATTTTATAGTCTACCATTTCCCCTCATATTTGCTGATAATATCTGCTCCCTACAGCAAGAAAATTAAGGCCAAAGGCTTCTAGTTGACTCAAAAAATGTTTTTAAAGTTAAAAGTCAGATCAATGGCAAATCTCTTCTTAATATGTGCTGTTTGACACAATTCTTCTAATTTCTGAATAATTTTTTTTCTATCACACTTCACTTAGCTATCAGTTAACCAGGTAAATTAATTAATAAATTTGACATACATATGAGAATATCTTTGACAAATTTAAAGAGGAATCATATCCTTCTTCTGCTCTTCTTATAAAAGGAGGCCAATTAAATCAGCTGAGTCAAGTGTGAGCTTCATGGAATTACGCATCTAAGTTGGCATTTTCAAGTGCAATTCAGATATGAGCAAGTAGCTGCTGTTTCAGCTCTTGGAGTGAACCAGAGGACAGGATACCACAGTCTGTTACATCTCTGAGTAAGAATATTCTGACTCTGTTTTTCTTAATTTATCACATTGCTTCAATTCTGTGTAACTTAAGCATGCTATTACCTGTTGAACTCTGTGAGTTAATCCCTTAGTTCTTTTTTTTTTCCCACCTTTGAAATCTGTTTACTTTCCTCCTCCCAAAAATAAAATTTCCAGAAAGGAGCCCAGTGTTTTCAGGAGAGGCTTTCAGCCGAAGTGAACTTATATGGGTCTATAAAAGCCTATTATGATTTCCACTGGTTGAACATTGGCACCCAAATATGGCAACACTGTTTAATAAAGGAAGTTAATGACTTCACACTTCTGCTTCGTTATTTTGTTGCAAGATTAGTCTAGTTTTGTTCTGCCTTTTTACTTGCTGTTTCACTTTGCTTACTAATGAGTAATTTGTTTTTTTATGTCTGAAGACATTTTTAGCATCCAGTTTTCTGTTCCCATTCAGTTGTCTGTGTTTCAGATTATTCTAACACACAGCACTCTCTCACTTCAGCTGAATATAAAATTGAATCACTCTGGCTCAGCAATACAGGTTTTAATTAAAGGAAAAATATTTCACAAGTTAAAACAAGCTGAGTGAACCTTAAAGAAGATCCAGAGTTTCACAAACATTTAACCACATTGGATTTGACTTGCCTTTGATCCTGAACCATTTTTTTAAAGATATATTAGGGATATTTTGATGTCCTTGAAGGCAGAAGTCCAGATGTTACTGATACTCTTTGGAAGAATGAAAGATAGAAGCACCAGCCTCATTGTTGTGTTGCCTTTTTTTTAATTGAAGTTTCACCTCTTGGTTTTTAAGTGGCAATGTCTGCAGATTCAAGGCATAGCTGTGCCAGTTTCCAAGGACGCAACGGACTGCAGAAGTGAAATGCTGCACCTCAAGTCAATAAGGCTTCCTGCCTCACAGCTCTAAGTCCTTCTGTGGGAAGATCATCCAGTACCCAGCCATTCCTGTGGTTGTCAAAACACATAATAAGTACATTTGATAGCCATATGATACGTATTGTGAAGAAAATGTGAATTTCTGGAGTACGTAACTGAAAACTAATGAAAGCTATTAGTGCATGGTTCCTTAATGCTACCTTTTTGGTTTTGTCTGGCAGGTTAAAGTTTCCTTTTCTATTTAGTGAGCAGTTCATTTTGCAGACTGGCTTCAGCCTTCATGCAAATAATGGATCCCCTTCTAAACACAGCTCGACAGTACTGCTTGCTGTCCTCACTGCTGTTAACAACTTCCAGATCTGCAGATCCAGATGAATAAAGGGATCCTATGCAGTAGGAAGTTGAGCCTACTAAGAAGAATTTTAATTCCTGTTTTTACAATCCATTCCAAATATTTCAGACTTAGCTTCAATGGTGTGAAACACTCAGGAGGCCAAGTTAAACATCAAGGAACCCTGCAGGTTTCACAGTAAGATAAAAAGAAGGTACAGTTGCTAAAATTACAACATAACAGGAGATGTTTCAAGGTAGGTATCCATCACCAATATGCCTCTACAATGGAAATCTAATTGACGTACATGTGTATTTATGTATAGCCTTAAATGCCATTAAGAAGCAAATTGATGTGAGCATTATCTAAAATGAATCACACTCAAGTATTCTGTATGCAATCATGTTGTTTTTTAATAATTAGCAAGCATATTTAAAATGGAACAATTAGGAAACATAAGGATGGCAGAATAATGCTCAAACACGTCTGAAGTAAAACAGAGGATCCAGTGATGATGTTACAGCCATCTTTTTTAAATGAGCAAAAATCTCAAGGAATTCTGTTTACGCTATATCGGAAAAGGGCAGTGCTGTCAAAAATCAGACTTTAACCATGCTTGCTTACCACCAAATTATTTTTCTCATATGGAGAAGTATTTCACTCATTTTCATTCTGATTTTTGTTTACTATAATAATATTACTGAGAAGCATTAGAATTTTTTCTTCTCTCTCAAAGTATGCTCTAAGGAGAATACATTAAACTGTAGTTCCTCACCTGGTTTATCCTATTCCTTTCATAAATAAAACTAGCATAAAAAGATACCTTTCAAAACTACAACTACAAAAGTTGTGAGATCATATTTTAGTGTCACAACAGTTGCTGATGTTTTTCACATTACAACAGATTTTCATACTCCCTCATTTTTATGTTTACTCCACTGATATAGAGGAAAGTGAGCAAGAGTGCTCTGTCAGATGAGAAAAATCAACTAATGTACTTTTGAAAGACAGTATCTGGCATCATCTGCAAAAGTGTCCTGTATTATTAAACATTGATTTCTATTTGATTACTTCATGTGAGGGTTTGCAGTTTTTTCCTAACTCATCTGAAGATCTTTAGAATTTTAAATTTTTACTTTCCAAACATTATTTTTGTGTCTTATGTGTAGCTACAGGTTTTGCACAACGGTAATAGAGCAGTGCCTGCTTGCAGTGATTGAAGCCAAAGGAGTTCTGACTGACAGAGCTTGTCAAAACCATGAGTGTTTTGACAAATACTTACTCTTAAGAGCTCTCATATGAAAACTAGCCCTGCTAACTTAGGTGGGGCTGCTCCTGGAGCTGCACCTTGTGGTACATCAAGGTTTATGTCCTTTGGCTTTAATTCTCTAATAAGCTTAGCACAGAGGAAAATATGTTCCCACAAAAAAAGGTCTCTCTAGATTCACTAAGGTTGTTTGACCTAAGAAGGCTGGCATTTTCCCTGAGCTAACCAGCTTTTTCTTAACCAACTTTTCTTTAGTTAAACCCCACCTCAGAAGATTATTGTGAAAACTAGGTATGAATTGCCTGTATTTCTTTGGGGAAGTGACTAGTGGGTCTCAGTGGCTTTGATGGTGTCAGCAATGTCCAGTAGGCAGTCAACCACTAGAAATCCCACCAAGCACAAGCGGTATTTGCACTGTCTTTCTCCCACTGCCTTAAAAAGCAAATCCTCTCCACATCAAAAGTGTCTCTATTGAGCAATTGCTGTGTGTCAGCACTCTTCAGCCGTAAGTTGTTTGCTGGTTTATGAAACATGAAAAACACAAGATGTCACAAAATGAAAACAGTGTCTGTTTCCATTCTGTTGATTTAGGAGGCAAAGCAGAGAAATAAAACAAACATGCTCCAAAAATCTAAGAGTGCAATCAGGATAACTGAAGAAGGAACAACCACACATTTTGGTATGTGGTTCCTCTGAAACCTTTGCCTTGTTCACGTGTTTTTTTCTATTGGATCAGCAAGATAGACAGCAAAGTCACAACTGTTACCAAGTCAGGAAAACATAATTTTTTTACTTAAGCAGGATAACGGACCTTAGATACCACTAAGTAATTTCAATTACGCACATGTAAGCTCTTTAATTAGAGAGCAAATGCAATGATGAATGAGTCCCATTTGTTCAAATCACTGTGACAGATCCCCTTGCATTTCTTAGTTTCCTGCAATTGTGCAGACTGTCATCTTTTTTCCATACTTTCTACTAAATCCTCCATTTTGATTAAGTATCCTATCTTTCCCTGCTAGTACAAAATGACGTTCTTTTCACCATGTTTCTTGTTTTAAGAGTTGGATCTGCTTATAGAGCTAATGATAAATGAAATTTTGGTACAAGTTTATCAGGAAGGTTAGTTTAGCTGGACTCCAGTGTGAGACTTGCAGCTTTCTAAGTAACATTTTGGAAGTTGTCAGCTGCCACATAGGTCATGACAGGAGTGCTGGCTTCAGAAATCAAAAATAAATGTCATGCTTTGCATATTGCTTCTCTTTATTGTTATAAACAAAATACTAAGAATGTTTTGAGTGGTTTAGACCACTGAGGCTGCTAGCCAAACTGGAGCAACAACTTTCTAGATTAGCAAAAGCAGACAGATGCAAGTCATTAAATGTTACTTGTCACAAACTTGAACTCTGCATATCTATGCAATAAAGCAAGAGAAAAGCCAGGAACACAATGAACTGACCTAAGAACACTAAAATCATGTCAGTAAATCACTTGCTTTTCCATTTTCCAGGCTCTCAGGTCCTCAAAGTTTAGAATGCATCAAACTAGAGTGGAGTGCAGTATGTCTGTTTACGTAATTTGATCAAAGGAGGAAAAATAAGAAAAATTTTTGAACAAAAAATATTAAACCATCTTTTAAAAACTGTTTTTTCCTTCTCATTTATGAGTTTCCTTATATTACTATTGTTTATATCCTTCTCTTTTGTGTATAAATGCAGATTTTTAATATCCAATAGAAAAAATATATAAACATTTTATATTATAGCCTCTGTATTTGAATATTAAAAGAACATTGCAAATATAGAAAAAAAAATCCAAACATTGAATAATTTCAGGAATAGCTCTTTATTGTTTTTTAGAAGTTTACTGCTCATAATTACATAAAGTATTCGTAACAGAAATTAAATTTGATTGAGTTAATCATATTCTTCTATTTCTCAAAACCAAAAAAATTGTAATTTAACTTTAGTATAAAAGTGGTTTCCAAAAAGCAGCATTAAAGACAGAGCAACTTTTGTGCAGAACAGTTTTGAGAATATGACTTAATTTGCAATTAAAGTGGTACCTTGTCAGAGCTGGAACTTCATTGCCTCCCTGACTCCCTCTAAGTGAATAAGGAACATGCAATGCAGTCTGGCTCATAAGAGGTCAAGTGTATTGCAGGACACGTCTGAAATGGAAGCGTGGCTGTGACTTTGCAGCTAGTTTGCAAAGCCTAGATGAAATAGGCTTCACTCGATGCAACAGTTGCTCATGAATCAGCTTAATTTAAGGGAAGTGAAAATAACCGATAGAAGTGTGAGACTTTGGCTAGAATCATTCTATTTGAGGGGACAGCTGTGATGACAGAACCTTACTACAGTTGAATGAAAGTGAGGGCTGTGGTTGTTTGACCCTGGCCAGCAGCCAAGCACCCACACAGCTGATCTCTCATTCTTCTCCCATGCCCCAGTGAAAAGGTAGAGAGAATAGAAATACCAAAAAGCAAGAAACCCATGCATCTGAGAAAGACATTTTAATAAGCGAAGCAAAAGCTAAGCATGTAAGCAAAGCAAAGAGGAATTTATTCACTGCTTCCCATTGGCAGGCAGATGTTCGGTCACTTCCCAGAAAGCAGGGCCTCAGCACACCTAACCAGCACACCTGGTCACTTGGGAAGACAAACACCAATATCGCAAACACCCCTGCTTCCTCCTCCTTTCCTTAAGCTTCTATTTCTGAGCATGATATCATATGGTATGGAGCATCTCTTTGGTCAGTTCTGGTTGGCTGCCCTGCCTGTGTCTGCTACCAACTTCTTTCCCTGTCTCCAGTCTACAGCAGGAGCAGACTGGAAGACTCTGACGGAACACCCTGATGCTGTGCAAGCTCTGCTCATAGCCAAAACACTGGTGTGTTAACACTGTTCTAGTCACAAATCAAAATCAAAGCACCATACAGGCTGTTATGAAGAGAGTTAAATCATCCCAGCAAGATCCAGTGTAAGATTTAGCCTACTATTTGTGTAACCATGAACACAGACCATGAGGACATAATGAACCAGATGTCAGCCATTAATGGTAGCTTAAAGTAGAGATTTTTAAAATAAGAATTTGTAAACTATTCTCCTTTTTCTTATAATGCTCAGATGCTTACAGCTCACATTTTAAAAGGTTGCTTCCTGCTTACTCCAACCACCAGGAAGGGGACATTACTTTTCTTAAAAAAAGCTATGATTCACATTGGTTTAGTAATTAAAGAAATAGTTGAATTTCGATAGCTAAATAGCATGAGTTTAAGCACTGAAAAGAAACTCCTAGAAGGATGGTTTTATTTGTAGTGCATCAGTTGGATGGACTGATGAGAACCCCAGAAGAAATAAGACCCTGGAATGAGGGTGTTCACTGCCTAATACAGAACGCATTTCTTAATTTTATTAAGGCATAACACACTTAGGAATTCATGTTTTGAGGAAAGTATCCTATTTATTTAGCCTCAGTCTGACCTTCTTCATGAACTGCCAAAGGGATATCCCTTTTTCCTGTATTTATACACAAGTTTTTCCATACCAGGTGTATTTGTTTTTATTTCTGGCAAGAGAGAGAAAAAATGAACTGCACTGAGAAAAAGACAAACCTTTCACAAGGTAAAAGCTTTTTGTGAATAGGTAACATACATTGCTACCCTTTTTTGGGGAACTGAATATAGTCTTAATATGGCCCAGAAGTTCTACGCCTTGTCCTGATTTCTTCAAGACAGTTTCACAGATAATATGGAGAGAAAAAGGCAAATTAGTTTGCCTGAATATAGGAAAAAACCCCTCTCTTTATTCATCAACTAGCAATGACCAAATCATAGAATCATAGAATGGTTCTGGTTGGAAGGGACCTTAAAGATCATCCAGTCCAACCCCCTGCCATGGGCAGGGACACCTCCCACCAGACCAGGTTGCCCAAAGCCCTGTCCAACCTGGCCTTGAAGCCTTCCAGGGAGGGAGCATCCACAACTTCCCTGGGCAACCTGTGCCAGTGTCTCACCACCCTCACAGTAAAGAATTTCTTCCTAATATCTAGTCTACCCTCTTCCAGTTAGAAGCCATTCCCCCTCATTCTATCACTACATGACTTTTTACAAAGTCTCACTCCAGCTTTCTTGTAGGCCCCCTTCAAATACTGGAAGGCTACAATAAGGTCTCCCCAGAGCCTTCTTTTCTCCAGGCTGAACAACCCCAACTCCCTCAGCTTGTCTTTGTTGGAGTGGTGCTCCAGTCCTTAGATCATCTTTGTGGCCCTCCTCTGGACCTGTTCTTTAGAAATGTTCTTTAAGAAACTTTAGGTTTCTTAATAATATAATCAGTTGTAAAGTGGACTGTAGAGTATATCCAAATTTCTTTTTAGCTATAAGACTTTGTCAAAAAGTGTATTCTGCAGAAAGCTATGAAAACCACCAACTAAAATTTTAGTTTAATCAGTTGTGTCCTTTTAAATACAATTATATTTAAAACCACAGAAATATTAAGACCAGGAAGGTCAAAGAATATGATCTTTGACACAAAAAAGGCAATAAACTCATTTCACGTGAACTCCAAGGTAAGTGCAACCCATTACTTGTTGGATGAACTACAGTATGTGTTGTAGAAATACATCTAGATCTTAAGAGTTCAAGTAGGACAAATTACGTCCTTAGTAAAATTGTTCAATGGATTATTTGCCCTCAGGATTAAAAATCAGCAAATCACTTTCTTGGGATAGACTGTTTTGGTTTTTTTCCCTGTCTATTACTTCAGTAATGTTGTTTCTCATGCCTGTCTTCCCTACAAAGTTTTTTCTCTCCTCATTTTTTGCATTTGAAGGTATCAGCAAGAATTCTATTTAGCTTATAATTAAAAAGTGCATGTAGAAGTATTCAGACTTGCATCCTACAAATTGTTAATGAGCCTTCAACCTTGTATTTAAAACATATAATGAGTAAAAGAAGGGAGAATAACAAGTGTGTAATGCTGATGTGATTAAATAGATTCTTTGGCCAGCCTTGAAGAACACAGTTTCCTACATCTGTGAAGCCCTGGAAATTTGGGGGTCTGGCCTGCAGTAGCAAATTAACTTACATGTAGCTCATATTGGAGACTATTTAAACTACTTTACATAAAACTCAGAAGAGAAATATTCTCTGCTTTCAAAAAAAATAGCAGTTGTGAATATCCACTTGTGATTTGTAGCAAAGACATTTGAGGCAAAGGAGTAAATCTTTCCCAAGAGGTGAACTGCAGTTAACTGGGATCAAGTTGGAAACAGTCTGAGGAACTTAAATTAATGCTAGATGACGTGCAGTTAGTTTGATGTCTGGTTAAAGATGTATTCTGCAGTAATCTGGCAAAGAGGGAAAATCTTTTTTTTTTCTGTGAGGCATTTTTATTCTTTGAACATTCAACTTGGGTAACATTTATCTTCTGGAACTGCTCAAATGCCTCTTTTTCTGTTTCATGTGGAATACTGAATATATCTCATGAGTTTGAAAATAGGTCTCATTATAATTTTAAGTTTATGCCACAGCTAAAAAATTTTTGAGTGATGGATAGCTATGGATGATACACTCCTGTTCCATTGCAATTCTACAAGATTTCATGTAGAGTTGCTGCTTGGTAGCACATGCATCAGGACTTGTCTGTCATCGTTTTTAAGAATCAGCTGCTCCTTTATGTAACTTTCTGCTGCACTAAATCTCTTTTGAAGGTAATTATGTTAAAACTGATAGATTCAGAGAAAAGTGTGCAGAAAGTGAAATCTGAAGGAGGAATATCTTATTATATACTGTGACATACAACGAGTGGTAATACTTAATCAGATCTACATAGAAGTTGGACAAGCACACAGAAAATATCTGTGCCTCTAAAAAGGATTTTGGATGATAGTAAAATGCTTTCATTTCAGGGAGAAAAAGGTGGTGTCATAGATCTACAAATATTTTTCATGGAATCATAGAATGTATTGGGTTGGAAGGGACCTTTAAGGGTCATCTAGTCCAAACCCCTGCAGTAAGCAGGGACAATGTTACTAGATTAGGTTGCTCAGAGCCTCATCAAGCCTGACTTTGAGTATTTCCAAGGATGAGGTCTCCACTATCTCTCTGGACAACCTGTTCCAGTGATCTACCACCTTTATATTGAAAAACTTTTTCCTAATATCCAACCTAAATCTACTATTTTCCAGTTTAAAACCTTTACCCCTCATCCTATTGCTACATGCCCTAGTGAACAACTCTTCCCTAGATATCTTATAGGCACCTTTCAGGTATTGGAAGGTCGCTGTAAGGTCCCCTCAAAGCCTTCTCTTCTCCAGGCTGAACAACCCCAACTCTCTTAGCCTTTCTTCATAGGAGAGGTGCTCCAGCCCTTTGATCATCTTTGTGGCCCTCCTCTGGACCTGCTCCAGCACTTCAATGTCCTTTTTGTGCTGGGGACTCCAAAGCTAGATGCAGTATTCCAAATAAGCAAAGCTTATTCTGTAGTGTTGATGTGGCAACCACTGAACAATAATATGTGCCAGTAGTCTACAACAGAAAGAACTGCCGTTGAAATTTTATAGGTTTTGTTTTGCCATGTGTTGAATTTTATTGTCATCACCAGTTTCTTTAATTTCCTCTTATTTGTTTGTTACATAAGTTTCTCTAAAAGGGAATAATTGACTCTAGTATTTAAGTATAACCCACAGTAACAGTTAGCTGATATTTCTTTACTCATCTTCACATCCTTAGTGGATAACCAGAAAAGTTTCCATAATATTTACTCTAAAGACTGAGATCTTAACTGTTCAGGAATGAACAATAGCATACATCAAGAATTTAAACATGTTCTGCTAAAGCATTTCAGTGAAACACTACAGTCAAGAAGTAAAGAAAAAGGTTTATTTTCCAATGAAATATTTCTAGAGGTTCAGTCATAGCTGGAGGTCAGTCTAAAACATTCCTAGACATAAACACTAGCATAAACATTTTTTTTCTAAGGTGTACAGTCACTTTTTCCACTGTATATAAAAAAAAAATGACTATCTTTGGTCAGTTAAAACAGACAGTCACTCACTAGCAGGGCAACTTTGTATTGTGTCAGAAAAAAAATGGGTCAGAAATTGTCCTAGATCCTAGAAAATATTATCCTTTTAACAAGTGCTTTTTCATTTGTTACATTTCATACAAAATATCAGTACAAGTTAGTCCTCTGCTAATTCATACATAGACAGATACCACAGATACCACATCTCTTAGCCAGAGCCTGTTTTCACTAAAAGTCCAGGGAATGTGTGTGCCTGGGTAGGTTCAGTCAGTCCTAGCTATGGCTATTCTTTGTGCTCTTCAAGAGCTCTCTTCATCCTCCCAACTGTCTCATTGGCTCTGAAGAGTTTCTGACACAGTATCAAGAAAGGGTGAAACTGTTCCTAATATTAGGTTAGTAACTGGTCTGCTTCAGCTAACATCACTACACAGTGCTCCCAAATGAGCAGATGCTGAAAGAACAGGCCATCATGGCGAGTCGGTTGCTGTATACAGTGTGTGCAAAATACAGTTAACATTTTGAATCACATGAGTGGAGGAAGATAAAGCATTTCATTTTATTCAGTAGGGAGGTAGGAATGGAAGGTATATGGGTGTTTCTGCAGCAAAGGATGTAATTTAGCTCTGCTCGCAAGTGGCTGAGATGGTGAATAAAGAAGCATGATGTGACAGATCATTTCTTGTCAAGTGATCTGTTAATACAAAAATTTCTTTGACGATACTGAAGTTCTGAGAATCTCAATAAAGAAAGGGGAGGTATCGGGTGAGGAGGAGGAAGGAAGAAAGAGCTACCAGATCTTTATTACACCTCCAGAGTTTGATTCATGAATAATTTTTGGAAAAAAAGAGAAGGTTGTGGGTGGGTGGTTAATTTATTTCAAATAAGGAGTTCATTGTACATATCCTGTTCCTTCTGAAAGCAGCATGAAAACCTACAAACACTGGAGACTCATCAAAATGCTTTAACCATCCTTTACAGATTATGATTTGTTCCAAAAATGTTGTCCCCTAAGGTCCTGTTTCTCCAGCTGATGACACCGTTCATTATGAAATCCTATATAATATTCTGCAGAGTTGTAGCAGTATTTTAGGAAAGACAATATGTTTCTATTAAGGTAAACTACAGGAAATCGTATTGATGCAAATTTTATTTTCCTCAGAGAAATATCTCAGAACCTGTTCTCAAGGTGTTTTCTTTTGAAAGTTGTCTGTTCTCTTAACTCCACTCAACTGCACTGAAAGAGTACATTCTACCTTTGTGAGAACCCTCTGAAGTGTGTTGTTCAACTCTAGTTCAGGTGTGCACTCAGAAGAAACATGACATGCATGTTTGTATGCATTATGCGCATGGTGGGGGTGGTGTTTAATGACTTTAATTGACTTTATATTCTATGTGGTTTCAGTTCAAAAATTATCCTTCCTTTTTATCCCAGTGCAACTGCATTGCTTTGCTCTTCCTTTCTGTGGAGGAACTTCCTGTGGGGTACTTTTCCACAATGTGCAATGGTACCTGGTGCAGAAATGCTGCAACTATTGCAGCTTTAAATGAGATATCAACTCAGCTTCATAAAGCACCACATAAACACAGTAGAGCAAGCTCTGACAGCCATATAGAGCATTGCTGTAGTGCTATACACATGCTAATAAGCCTTGTTCCTCTGTGAGTCTTACTCACCCTCAGAGCTCTGTGTGATCAAGACCACAGACAACTCTGTGTATGTGGGGTAAACTCCAAAACAGAAGTCTTGAGAGGTATGTTAAATTTATTTTTGTTATGCCACTATTTGTTTTCATTACGAATATCATTTACCAAGAAAAGTAAACCACATGCAATACTGCAGAAATAATTTTCCAATATCTCATCAATAAGTATTATGATAATCCATGTCAAAAATATTTAGTAAAGTTAAACCCTTTTGTATTAATTACATTGTTTAAAGTAAGTTTGTGCCTGAATATCTGTTAGTTACAAGACACACTATTGAGGCCAGTGAAGTGTATGGTATGATTTCTATCACATTTGAAGGTTCTGCTATAACTATTCTCTCTACCATCAAAAAATTAATAGTGTTTATGTCCATACACAGTACTTTTAATTCATTAGTCTCCAAGTCCGTTTCAGAGAGGGAAGTAGTTTGTCCCATTTCCAGACAGGGCAAATTTGAAACTAATTAATGTTCCCATCACTTCATGAAGTGAGCAGTAATAATATTCCCATTTTGCTGATAGGATAGCTAGGGTAAAAGAAGACTAATTTATTCATATGAAGTCACTCAGGAATAAAGGGAAAATAAGAGAATAAATAACTTTTTTTTTCCCAAAAAAACAATGTTCTAACCACAGGACATTCTCTTTTTCCTCAATAATAAAGTTAAATATGTGAACTAAAATAATGAAGTTGTTCTACAGATTAAATTCACAGTAATAACAGATGTTCAACAGTTTTTAATTTCTCCTTTTGAGTAATATGGTCTGTGTACTGCCTGAAGCAGGATTTAATATGTCTCGTTGCGTTATCAGACAACTAAGCTGCTGTCAAAACAGGCAGATCAGGAATTAATGAAAACATTTCTCTGTACAGTTCTGTGATTATAGTACAGACAGCTGTATCTTAATTTCCAAGCGTTTAAATTTCACATCCATAGATTTCAGTATTAAACTAAAATCAGATAAGAATACAGGCTAAAGCTCACTTCACATCTGAAAATACGATCTCATTAGGAGGAGTGAACCTACACACATGCTCATATAAATACTCATCAATAATCACATTTCCCAAAACCCCTGTCATAATTCATACTAACTAAAACCTTTCTTTATTGACTCATCTCAACAGCCAGCACAGGGATACACAGCAAAAGATCTTACAATCCACACAGGAATACTTCAAAAACATGTTTAAGCCAGAAGGATTAGTTAGCTGCCTAAACTTAACTGCTATACTTACAAGAATTCGTATGACCTTAACTAAGCTATCTTCTTTCTTATCTCTCACTGTAGGCCTACGTCCTTCAGTACTGTGCAATGTTCAAATCAGTGAACTGCATTTGAGGGGAAAAGGACAATAAATTTTCCTCAAGGCATTTTGTTATCATCATGGACAAGAAAAGAATTGTAGTCTTTAATTACCTGGTTTGGTTCATATATTGTACGTAATTTATAAACAGTGTCAAAGTCTGGTGAATTCTACAAATGGTTACAAAATAGAACCTTTTAAATAGGTGTCTTTAAATAAGCAACTACAGGTAGCAATTTAAACCTTAGGTCCTCAAAAATCAGCCTTTGGGAGGTCTCTCTCTGTATATTCACTACAGTGAGAACAGAAGCATTTTGGTTATGTTGTTATAAAGCGGAAAAAATTGGCTTTATTCTTCAGGCACATCTGTGTGTAATAGAGTAGGCTGTCAAGCTTCCCAGAGACATACAGTCATCCATACTCATAAGAACAGATTTAGTTTGAAGTTTGGGTGGGTTTTTTTATTGTAACACAGCTTCTCTCTAGTCCAAATTAGGAGGGTTGGTACTGGAATCTGTAAAGCCTTTACTGACCTGATTTTTTTGTGATTCTTGGACTCCTGTTTAAGCAATATCCCCTTATTCTAGCCTTGTATTCTTTCGTGCATTATCCCTTAGATTATTCTGCAGCAAATGCTTGTACTAGTATACAGAGGAATGTAATGGGAAATTAATCTGAATGAAATATAGTTCAATCTAACCCCTCCTTTCTTCCTCCTCAAAAAAAGAAGAAAACAAATTATTATGCTGGCACAGCATAGACAGCAAGAGTTAGAGAGATACCGGTTGTATATGCCCATTCTGTCACCAAAAATACTTTTTTAATAACTTCCTCAACCTGCTTGGATCAAAGCTCATTTCAGTCTACCTTTACTACAGTACTTCTGGACCAACAGCTACTTAGTGTGAGAAAGTGCACTGATCTCTATTCCTTTTCAATTTTTCCTTGTTTTCTGATAGCTTGAAATTTTCAGTGCTTCACTCACCTTTAATGTTATCAGGATATGAAGAACTAGAGGCTACAAACTGATGCAAGTAGCATTTCCCAGATACATTGTTTCCAAGGAGGAAAACAGAAAAAATAACGTCATGTACCTGACTTCATGAGATATCTAGCCTCCAGCTAATGCAGTTAAATCAATAGACTTGCATTGTTTGTTTATACCATACCTATAATGGAAGAAACAGCATTTAAATCATCATTATTTCTTTATTTTAAGACATGTTGAGCCCATGTGTTCAACCAGTTCCAGACAGCTGTTTAGAAATTTAACTGTCTGGCTCTTGGCCAAAATAAATGGAATGCCCTTGGTATAACATCCCTGTAAATACTTTACTCATGCACCAAAATCGATAAATCTTGAGGAGAAATGAACTGAGCTTCAGGGTTGCAAGATATCTTAAAAAACGTGTCCTCTGTTTTTCACCCTTAGTCTAACCTTAGAATTTAATATGTGTGTTGGCTCCAAGTAGCTAGAATGCTCACTTTAAATCCAAAGGTCACAGCACTGTGACTTGATAACATACCATTTTTGATTGATGTTTGAACAAAACAAAAAAAAGCTGTTTGGCATAGTCAGAAGCATAAAACCAAAATTATAGAACACAATAAAGTCTGCCTGTAATAATCTACGATCTTTAAGAAGAGGGAAAACATATGCTGTGATTTCAGTATTCTCAGCTTCACTGGGGTGCACCAACAAATGACATTTCCCTTCTTTTACTTTTCAGTCCAGTCATTTTATTAATATTTAATTATAAACCTACAAATATAAAACATAGAAGTTGCTCTCCAACCGTTCCAGATAGTTTGGATGCTGCTGCAGCAACGTACAGCTATTATGAGGGCATTACACCACTCACTGACTGCAGTCCCTGACTGCAGACACTCAGCCATCTCAGTGGGAGTGGAAGAGATAGTAAGCATGACCAAAATGTTTAGTCCTCCTAGGATGCAGCTCTGTGTGAAACTTCTGAGGAACACTTTCAGCAAACAAATTCAGTCAGATGAACTCAGAACTGCTCCAGCTATTCAAACAGGATTACAAGAATAGGAAAGTGCAAGGAACTGAGGAAGACTTAACCATCTTATGAGTGAGATACAATTATTCTGAGACTAAAACTGGTTGCAAAAAGTTTCAGCTTTCTCTCAAACAGTTCTCTCTGAGCTACTGAGGCACACACAGTGTGACTAACAGACATCCCATCTCTACACATCAACCCAATGAAGTTGTTATGGCAACCTAAAAAACCTAATCAATGATGGAAACAGTAAATGTTCTCTTACACTGCACAGCAGACACAGAGCAGGTGATGCTGCATCCATTGAACTCTTCCATGCAGGGAGCTGACAGAAAAAAATACTAAGACCTTTTAAACACCTTACTGCCACTTAAATGCAGTACCCTGAAACATTTGGTTTCTCAGTGCTCTAACATATCTTCTTACTAAACTGTTGTGTTTGTTTTTTTTTAAAGAAAACAAACTGGAATATTTTGAGGAATAATGTATTAATTACTGGTGAGGCTAGGTAAGCCACAATGTTGTGTGCAGTGGGAGATAGGAAAATTGCAGAAGTTTCCAGTGCAAAGGCTGAAGTAGTGATTTTGACCCAGCTAATTAACCCCCAGCATTATTAAGGAAAAGTTTTCTCCTCTTTCCTCTCAATAAAATAATGAGGATATGGTTATACAAGTCCATCACAGCTGGCATACCACAGAACTTAACAGATCAAGGAGATACATTCCAGTGGTCCAAATCCTTTCTCTATGCCCTTCTGATAGTCTTTAAATACACAGCAAAAGCTTATACATGTCTTTGGACACCGCAGAAGGGTCTCTGAGCTGTGGTAGATAATTTACCCATAGTGGTCACATGAAATGTAGTGACTGTGTGAAACTTAAGCCAGAGTGCCTGCTGCCATCACTTCCATCCCCCTACTAAAGCCAGATCTGCATGCTTCATGGCTGGTGCATCCAGCATCCACTTACTGACATGTCCACTGCAATAGCACAGGTTTTTCTGTCCCCTGAAGTGCCTCCACAAACAGCTCTGAAACCCATGTGCCTCTGCAATAGACACCAGAAAGCAATCATAGAGAATCGTAGTATTGGTGAGATGGTAGCAGATCGCCCAAATTTAGTGTTCCCTTCCACACCTGGAGCCAGATTTCCCAAATTGCTCAGCAGCATCTATAACCTGTTATTTCTATTATGAAGGGTACATATTTTCAAATAAAAGGGCTCTGCTGGGCAGGAAAACCGGGGCTCAACTGTAGATATTTCCTGCCTGAGGTTTATCTTCACGCACTCTTCCATGGCTGACAGATGCACAGCGTGTGTTGGAAGGACTGCTGTAAGAATTTGATGCAAAGAGGGAAACAGAACTTTTCACCAACTTTTGCTGTTGTAACATCAAAGCTGTACTACAAATTTTCATGTTTTATGATCTCCTTTACATTCACTGCCCTGAAGTCTTGGAAGCTGAGCTCACTGCTGCTGGGAAAGCTAAGAAACACATAGGTGATGATGCCTGAGTCACCTGTTCAAAATACAAACATTACATGTTTAATGTCATTGTGATTTGCTACGTATGCATAGGCCTCCGTGTTACAGAAAAAAATCTTTTGTGATGAAACTGCAGTCTGTATGAGTAAGAAGGTGAATTTCTTACCCAATAGCATGTTGTATAATGGCCAGATAGCAATTCTCTCATTATCTTGTCCCAGAGTGTTTTGGGTGAACTAGAGAAGTTTTGGATAACTGCCTTTTCTATGTGTAATATATAACAGTATGTTGGAGCATACTATTTTCAGGTCCTTGCCTGGAATCACACAGAATCACGGAATCACACAGAATCACAGAAT
>NW_010192083.1:0-9064 GCF_000695765.1 Mesitornis unicolor
CAATTACATTATATATATATAATGTAATTTAATTACTTAATGGTAAAGTTTCAACCTTCTTCTAAGGTTTTCACTTAAAGCATTTCTAGGACTTTGGAGTCTTTCGCCTACTATTGCACCACTGGCGTGTGCTGGCAAAGAAAACAGCAGCACAATAACTATTGCAAAGACACACACTAAGGAGAATTACACAACACTTTTCCTATAGCCTCCATGAGAGCCAATAAACGAGACTTCTAAACAGTAATTAAAATAAGTTTAAACATAATGCTTTCCTAATTAAGTTCTGAATCCACGTTGCTAATTCTCCCTGCCCATACCTGACCAAGTCTTTCAACACTCTCACAGCCAGATGTCCATTTAGGCCTAAGAGTCACACAAGAACGAGACCACCATAACACAACATGCTGCCTCATATTTCTGATCAGCTGCATTTTTTCAGTTTGCCTAACTTCCAAAATTTATCCTCTGCTTCCGTTCAACTCTACTCTTCTCACAGTACAAAGTCAATGGAATTTATGTTCCTAAATGACTGAAGCATACTTGAAAAATCCTGCTCTTCAGAGATTAACTTCTTGCTCTTCCAAATAAATAAACGCAAGCTTAGACTAATGAAAAGTTCCCAGTACTTTTAAAATTGTGTTATCAATGAAAACTGATAATCAGTTTTGTTCTGATGCAACAAAAGTACATCACTAAGAAGTCTGATACATTTACATCTGTAGCTACTGATGCAGCAAACATTTACACAGGCACTTAGCATTCTACAGGTATTCTCATGACCTAATGGAAGTGCATGCTTCAATGGCTGCAGAATCAGACCTGGATTTCATTTACCTATCTTCAAAAAACCGGTATGACAGCCTATCAGTTGTGGTAACAGAAAATTAACCACTGAGTTAAAATGCATCACAAGTATCTTCAGATTTGTCTTTGTGATAGCAACCAGTTTGACAAAAATAATCTACGATTATTTAAAATCAGCTTTTAAAGAAACACTTCGAGTTACAAGCCATTAACATTTTAATAAGACCTCAGGGTGTAGCTTGCAGAATCTATTTCTTACACATTTATCATCTACAAATCTCCTAGTTAAATGAAGACTTTAGAAGTTTACAGAAAACCAGTAAGCACTAGATTTACTTTTCTTCACAAAAACACTTATATATATGATAAGAATTAAAAAATGGAAGTTGACAATGCACAATCAACAGAGCAGATCAAAAGTTCAATTACAAGAGTTGAATTTTTGTTTACTTTTCCTGACTGCAACAGTTGTAATACTAACATAGAAACTTGCCATTTATCCTTTCAGAAAGATCCTGGAGTTTCTTCATTTTTATTTTTTATGATCCGTATCATCAAGACACTGAATCTTAGGAGTTGCTCAGCTGATGTTCTAAGCACGTTAAAAGGCAGCCACAGGAACAGCCATACAGGAATTGCCATTTCCTGGTGACACGGATAAGAATTCCTCATCCTTACTTTAGTACCCGTCACTTCCACAGGGTCAAGCAGTCCTGCAGTAAACATTCCCGTTGCAGCCTAAACTTCAGGTCCAGTTGCTATCCCTTCGACTGACTTCAATCCTCTTACAGATGTTTTTGAGATGGGTCAAGTGAAGAATTAGGGAACCTCTGGGTTCCTGTACACGATTCTCTCTTTTATGGCTGCTATCAGCAGCTGAGCTTTGAATGTCTGTGTGATCCAGTAGGGCAAGTCTTCTGTTCTAAAATTATTTCATAAACACATTTTAAACTGGAACATTCCAATAAAACACATAGAAAACTCACTTTAATGCTTGCATGCCCCTCCCACAACTGCCAGCTGGATAAAATGCATTAAATCCAAATGTTTTAATGAGCCTGACCTTTCATTCAAAATATTGGGTAAAAAGTTATTACACCTCTACTGGAATAACTTTACTGATTTTTACTGAAAAGCTCAATGACTCACTCTGCGTTGGGTCTGCAGGTCATTCTCCTTGCTGGAAAAGGATACAAAAAAATAGATGGAAGAACATGACACGGGCATCAGCCTGTTCACTAATTCGGGAGACCTCTACACTCCTGTTTGTCCCCTCTCCACCGCACATCTCGCAGTGTTTCTGCCATCTGAATTCAAGACATCCTAGATACTAACTTCAAAGTCAAAGAAAGTATAACCTGAGAGCACGCATTTCTTAGCTGCCAGCACTGCACTACACGATGTGGGGGAAGAGGAACAGCGCTAACAAATAAACCATTAACGCTCGTTTGGAGAAAATCTGATACTTCTGCATTTTCTCATGTTATTAGCAGAAATCAGAACTGGGTTATGCCGGAGGAGCAAAAGGAAAAAAATTAATTTGCAAATATTAAAAGATTATATTAACCTCCCACTAAATATATCTGATATCAGAATGTGAGAAAACTCAGTACTTGCCTACGTTTAAAAGAGCCAGTAAATACGATTTAGCGTGCTGGCTGAAACAATTGTTCAGAGAATACTATTGTAAAGCATACACAGGTTGATATCACCGAATATACACAGCATGGTTTCTGGAAAGGAAATTATGCTTTTTTGGGGTAGCAGAATTTTATAACAACAGCAAACTAAGGAAAAACAGCTGAAAAACTGACTTTCAAAAAGCCACCCCCTAGGTCTAAAGAGATCTTCAAGTAAAATTAATCTTGGTGTTAGGGAAAAACATTATCTGTGTTTAGGTGACAGCAACAAAGCATCTAAAGAAAAATAAAAATCAGTTTGTGGTCTGTTAACTTGCAGAAAACGGTCAGCAGCAGAAAGCCAGGCTTCTGTACTAGAACCCTTCACATATTCCCTAATGGTCCAGAAAGGAAAAAGTGGCTAAAATCACACCAAAATTACTAAGGTTAAGACAAGAGAAGGAACTGTTAGAACTCCTGATAGTCTAACCAAGCCAGATAAAAAAGGGAAATACATAGCAGAAAAATGAACTATCAACAAGGTATTGCATGTCAAGGTGAATATTCCATTCCCCAGCTTTCTGGATTTTAACGACAAGTTCAGGAAGAGACACATTCACTCTGGATAGTCCACTGAAGAATGATATCCAGTTAAAAAAAGTGTTAGGATGCATATAAAATGTTCTGGAGAATACTACAGCTGGTACATTACAAACTGAACACAGCATTCCAGGTAGGCACGCAATGTAAAAAATAGATTGAAATGCTAATTAAACTGAAACAGTTTCAAAAAAGGTGAAAGTTGATAACAGTCATCTTAAAGGGATGCCAAAAAGCACAGAAACTGTAACTGAGAGATGCAGAGTAACACACAGGAAAAGGTATAGAAAAAAACCTAAGACCTTTGAGTTCAACTGGAGTTTTGTAACAAGAATATATTCAACTAAACTACAGGGTTAAAACATCACAAATAGCATAAGATATTACTATTAAATTCATTATTACAAGACAATATCTTTCCATACATATATATTACATATAAAAAACAAGACTGATCTTGAAGAATAGTGAACTACTAAAAGTTTTATACGTGAAACTTGTCAGTGGCGCTACACACCTTTCCAAAAAAGTGATTTTTAAAAGAAAGGAGACACAAAATTATACACGTGTCTTATAACGAAATCCTAATTCTTTTCTGGAGATGGCAACTAATAGAGAGAAGAGCACAAAAATCAAACTCTCAGCTCTACAATCAGTAAAATTCTTGAATACAGGGGTTTTTTTCCCCCTCTTTGGCAGCAGCCAGCAAGCATAGACATAGCACTGCGACAGTCCCAGCACACACTGCCTTTAGCCTAGGCAGCAAACTAAAAAAAGCTTGGTAGTTATACGGGGAGTAGCATAGCAGTCAGGCAGTGGGATCTGAACATACTGTGATAAGGGAGGTCACAGGAGATAGCAGGACAGTAATGAGGACTCTGTTACCGCAGTGGTGGGATACAGCACCAGACAGAAGATACAAATCCACAGGAAACCAGGTTTTTTAGCTCTGCTGCTCATAGAACAATTTGTACCTCTTGTGTTTTACAGATTTGAATACTAATATTTCTGCACACTGTAGCTTTGATCACGGTGTTAAATGTAGCTCTCCTGAATAAAAGGATTAGTTTGTCCAGATTGGCACAGCTATGACTGTGCTATGATGAGAACTCCAGGGAAAAACCTTTGAAGATCAAGTGCATGCTCAATTTCCTAGGTTGAGTTGGCAGCAGTCGCTGAAGGTGGTTTTTGTCATGCATATAGTTTACAGCGTGAGACATACCACAACACTTCTGAAGTTCAGTATATGGATTATAAGCATCTTTAGATTACTTAAATTTGTCTTGCTGTTAAAAGGGGCAGTCCCGCTCTCCCCTTACCCAAAAGGCTAAGTCAGGCAGCACTCATGTTGGTTCACAGCCAGCTGGATTTGAGAATCACAACCACAAAAGCCAAAAAGGGGAGGGGGAAGCAAGATCAGCAAGATCTGGTTGCAGCATATACTCCACACTGACTTCAGCAGATCGTCACACCACGACCCCGAGTTGTCAGGGCACAGTTAAGCTGATTTGATGGCCAGCCACTGCCCAGAGGATTCACCACCAGCTGTGCATCCCCTGTGCCAGCTCTAACGCACATCCTGTGTCATACCGAGCCACCTCAATTTGACTTTTAGTTCCCTTCTCACTTAAATTCAGGGAACTAAAATGGTAGAAAACCATCAGCAGAAAATTAATTACCAGAAAGTCAGATTAAACCATCAGCTAGCACAGAAAGAAGCTGGTGGGTGAAGCTGTTTAGAACCATTCCTTGCAGCACCAACTAAGCAGATCAAAAGCAATATGAAATGACAGCCCTGTAAAGGACAAGTGAATATAACATCTCAGGAACCCTCAGTCTTTGCAAAGTTTGGATAGATTTTATGAAGGAAGGGGAAACTGTTTCAATATTAAGTCTCTTTCTTAATCTTCGCTAGGTCATGCCTAGCCTACGCCATCAATTTTGTTCCCACCACACTGCAGTGTAAACAAACAACAGGAATGAGAAGGCCCAAAACGTTAACATTCCTTTTGTGCCACCAAACAAGCTTTTGTTTTTCCAGCCATTCCCAGCACCCTTTCGAAAGGTTCCCACAGCCCATGTAAACACCAGGCAAGCCGAGCGGGATGACTGTACCTACCTCCTACATAGGCAGCCAGCAACCGCATCGTGGAGCTCTCTGAAGCAGACAGCCACCCATCCACCCCATGACATGGGACACCACCCACCTCTACCCTTCAAACAAAAATCCTGCCTGCGCTCCTGACTCACACTCAGCGTTATCTGGTGCTCCCGCCAGGCACAGCCAAACATCAGCAATGGCTGAGCTGAAGTTTGACCCTCGGTTATTTCGGTATCAGCCCACTTCTTCTCTCGTGCATATCAGGAATTACTTGATTTCCAAATAGTCAAGCATAACAGTATTCAAAGGACAAATAACAAGAAAACAATCTGCAAGATTTACCATGGCAATAAGCTATAAGGCTGGGAATACAACACAAAACCTGAAATGAAGAAACAGTATGTCCTGGAAACAAATCAAACATAACCGTGAATGTCGAAGTCGTTTTGCTACAGCAAGCCATGTCTAAGAACCACCCTAGTTTTAGTGCACTCTCGGGTATGTAAAACTTTCAAAATTAAGTTAAACATCCAGACAAGCTAAGAAACTCCCATTATGGAGATAACCAGGCTCACTAACACAAACTGAAAAACTGGAAGTTCAGACACCTGCCTATCAGAACCCACCTGAGATCAGAGCCCACGTAAGATATTCTTAGTAGGACCTATTTCACACATACTACAGCTTCCCTGAATACACATAACGTCATAACATAGTTAGAATTACTACTGTGTAACTAAGGGGTTACCAAAGCCTGCATGCATGCTACTCTTGCCACATTTCACGAACACGAAGCTGCTGCTCAGGACCACACGTCGCACAGCTGGAAGTGCAGAGCAAGTCCAGGGCAAGCCAAAATCCAGCAAGCTGGGAGTCAACCAGCAACTAAGCCTGGCTCTTAACCAGTCTGGAAACAGCACCGCCAAAATCCACCTGCTACCACAGGTAACACAACTGTCTCACCATGAAAGCAGAGGGGTACACCTGCCCCTCTCTTGGGTACATAGAGAGGTTTATCTGTGCACCAGGCAGGTAGTCTGGGCTCGGGGAAACACAGCAGGTGGAATCATCCTCTTCCTCCCCCAGGACTCTTGCAATAAGTAGCAAGTTAGAAGGAAAGCAATTCTTAAATACAGTGTCCCAAGCAAACCGATTATTTCAAGTTTCATCTTGCTGGAATATCCAGTAGGGCCTGCTATCTAGGTATGTGGAGAAAGAAACACACCAAAAGTTTCCTAAAAAAAAAAACAACCACCACAAACAGAAAAAAACACCACAGCAACTTTGCCGTGGTATGATTTAAAGCATGCTGAAGATGCCTCAAGATCCATAAAAACTGTCACTGTGTACCCTGCAGTAAGAAACAAAAAGTTACCTGTCAGCGCAGTGATCCACCCACTCACAGAAATGCCACGGATCTGAAGATAAATTCATCACCTCTGGCAACAACAGATGAAACTGCCACAGCAGAACTCAGAAACAAATGTTACAAATAACAGAGGAGGGTACCTCCAGGATTGCAGTTTCAGGTCTCTTTTCTATCATGCTAGAAGGTCTCTTGCTCTGAGCATCATTGCATGAAGTAAAAGGAAATGACAAGATACGAACAGCAAGAGAAGCAGGCACTCCTGCAAAATGCAGGTTTACTGACTGCCTGACCCGAGCTCAGGGCCGCAAGTAACACTGCTTAGCAAAGACACGGCATTTGGAAAAGCAAAGGTGTAGACACCCTATCTTCAACTGAGATTCAAAACCATGGCAATCTACGTGGGACCACACTTGCCACAAAAGATGAGTCACACTTGTTCAGAGAGGACTGAATCCAAAGTTGCAGTTTTGGTTATCATTATGAAGTGCTCATGGCCTTGAACACTGAAGAAAATATTATTTTAAAAACCAGCCTTATTAGGCAATGGAGAAGTCAACAGAAGCACGTACTTACTCACTGTTGTCAGGTCTAGCAAAGATAGGCTGGATTTTGCAGTCACTGCAATAGCAAGTGAGCGACTTCTCAAGCATGAACTATGCTACAAAGCTGAGAGGCTTGCACTGGCCAGGGAACACACTGAGCAGCTCGCCCTCCTAAAAAGGGAAGTTGGGAAAAAGCTTGAAACCTTTTCTTCCCCATTGGCTCTGGCCTGTGGTGTTTTGGGCTTGTCAGTCATTTAGTAAGACAAGTAGCTTGTCCTGAAGTAGCCTGTTAGCTTCTGAAAACATTGTGACTGTTTTCGTTCCTGCAAATACATAAGGACACACATCCTATCCCATCAAGCATACCACATACTTTACATAAAGAGAACAATTCCTTTCACAGGCAGTTTATAACACGGCAAACTCCCTACCAGCATAGGCAGATCCTACATGCTACAGCAGATCTAAGCAAAGTTTCACCTTAAAGAATAGACTTTACCCTGAAAAATATGTGCTCCAAAGTATTCACCAGCATCTGTGAGAACACAGAGCAATGTGTGCAGTAAGGACATTACACCAGTCAAAGAGGGCAGAGTTAAGCAGATACTGTCAACACTACACACCCTGGGTTTGCAGTTCCTGTCCTTCAGAAGTTCAAAGCAACTACCACAACAAAACCACAGCTGAGTAACCCAAACTCAGCATGACCAAGTTCGGGAGTACTTCACTCCATCAAAAAGACCCTCCAACACTCCGTGTGCCATCAGCTCTCTCTCCAGCACCACTCTGAAGCTCTCTGGTGATCCCAGCGAGGGAACACACAGGGGAAGTCTCTGGCAACTTTTATCAGGACAAGGTCTCCTCCCACATTCCTGGCTACCCAGAGCAACATTTCTAAAGGAAGAAGGGCTGAAGAGGGAGAATGACAAGCTTTGACATCAGACCGAAAGCTCAAGGAACTGCAGAAATGAATATAGGAACACGCATGATTATCCCAAAATCAGTTCGTGTTGCTAATTTTGAAAGACACCAATGAGGGTCTCTTCCCCAGAGAAGGGGAAGAATGACTCCATGACTGTGACCTGGGATAGTGCAGTGGCAAGGCTCAGTGACTGAGGTTTATGAAGAGTTTAGAAAAAACCACTGCAACTCCTTCTCCCTTAATAACCCCTTCCCCACAGCCCCAGCCCTACAAGGCCAGGTCTCACCACAGCACACACCCCTCATCTCCTGCCTGGGTAAGGAGGCAAATCTAGTGCTTACGAAGTGTTGCTTCAGCAGCGTGCCCTGCCCTCTGAGTACACCCCACCTCAGCCTGCCTGCGCTCCACAGCTCATAGGCTTCTCAGTGCTGCTTCTCCACAGGAGCAACAGGCAGCTCACACCGCCCATATCACTGAGAGGTTTTCAAGAAAGAAAGCACTCCAAAACATTCACATTTTGGACAACTTAGCACACTCAGCCTTTAAACAGGAAGCATTACTTAACCTTGGCTACCTCAGAGCTGTCCCTCTGCTGTAAGCAGCCACCCACTTTCAGGCCACAAGACCAACTAAACTCACCTGAGCTAGCTTAGCCATCCACAACCTACTGCAGGCTGCCCTGAGACCGCAGCTGTGTGACCAGAAACACAGATCAAGCAGTTTCAAGAAACACACTACTTTCCACCCCAACAACCCAGTGACCCCACGCCCACGTAACATCTAGGGCACATCCAAATGTTAATCAGTATCATAACAATGTCTTTGGGTTACAAAATCCTAACAGCACTCTCAACCTTTCGCGAGACTATTAAAGGGAAATAGCTTCCCTTTTTTAAAATACAATCTGAGGTAAATAGCATTGTAAAATGTATCGTACTGGTACAAATCTAAATTACAGCCAACACTGAAAACAGCACATACAATTAAAACATCCCATGCTTCTCCAATTTAGGGCCTTATTTGTGGTTGGTCAAAAAACTTAGACAAGTTTTACCAGTTCATACTGCATCGGCCACCACTGATCATGTTGGAGGGGTTCAGGAG
>NW_010192083.1:9095-13051 GCF_000695765.1 Mesitornis unicolor
CTTTGAGAGCAAATCTTGCTTTTGTAGCTACTTGTGCACATGCACCTGCTGAAATCATCACATCAGAACTGTATGGGCAGAACTGCACAC
Organism: Mesitornis unicolor; assembly: GCF_000695765.1. NCBI lineage: Eukaryota > Metazoa > Chordata > Aves > Mesitornithiformes > Mesitornithidae > Mesitornis > Mesitornis unicolor. The sequence continues at coordinate 9,186 of NW_010192083.1, forward strand.
ACCAACACTCCTCACTCTCCAGCGCAGTGCCAACCATCTCAGCTCAAGACGCAGGCAAAGCTCACCTGAGCTAAGCAAGATATTTTGGGGTAATAAGGGCTATTCCACACACCTGTCTATTTTGCTAAGATGAGCAGTATTAAAGAGACGACGATGTAGGTTTGTCATAGTGAGCACAAACAAGATTGGATGCAGTACTTCCTTTTAATTCTGGCATTCTTTACTTTGAAGTACCTCATCTTGCAAACTAAATTATAACATGGTACACATGTGTTATGTTTCCAATTTTAAATTATTTTGATCAAGCTCTGGAAAGAAATCCACTATTTCAAAGTAAATACAGGGATATGGGAAAAACACCCCAAAACACCAGAAACTCCACAAACAGTTATTAGGCTTCTTTAAGGACAAACTTCAGAAATATGGGCTGCAAGTAGAAGTGCTTAGAGACATAAATCATATCCACATTACTGACAAAAAACACAGCAAGGAGCTATTAGAAAACACTTAACTGCAACGTATAAATTGATACAGGATGGATTAGAATCACTGGTGGAGAGAACTAGGCAGGATTCACAACATCACAACAAAATACTTGCTCCCATTCCCTCTCCCACCCAAGAAATGTTCCCTCAAATGAGCTTCAATGCCAGCCAACGTCTTGTACATGGGAAGTTCTCAACGGAGAAAAGCAAGCATGTACTTTAAGTAAGCGCCTAATCAAGCCATTACGTTACTTTTCTGATTCCAGTTGAACAGAGAATGGAGCTAAAAAGTTACTACCTCATAATTTCACCCATAATCTATATAAACAGAAAGTTGGAGATTCATGTTTCATTTTCAACTGAACACAAAACTGACAGGTAAAGAGCGGACAGGGATCAAGCATTCTTCCTCTCTCCTGACACAGGAATTAGAAGGTATCCAACACAGCTAGCTGATGACTTGTATAAATAAGTCACTAAGCAGTGAATTGCCTGCTCTTCCCTTGAAGCCACCAAACACGATCACCCAAAAGGAAGCCACTAAGGGTTGCCAAACACACAGCCCTAAAGCACACATTAATAGCAACCAGAAGGGTGTTCTGGGACCGGGATCTGTAAGCATACAGTGCTGCCTACAGCCTTTCACAGACATCCCCTGGTGACCACTGAGAGATGGGGGATACTGGCATAAATCAACCTTTGATGTAAGCCAGAACAGCCTGTGGTGGTACCAGTGGCTGTACCACCACAGAGCAAGACCAGGAACTTCGTTAACAATAAGTTAAATCTACTCTTACATGGTTCCAGACCTTCATCAAACAAATATTTGAAGTCTTTGTAGCCTCTGCTGTCGCAAGAGACTATCTTAAAGTCTGTAGAAGCAATCCTGGTAAACAGATTTTGTTTACATGGAGCATTTCAGCACAGAACAGTTTCCACAAATACACTAAATCACAACACTTTCTGTCATGGAAGAGCATTTTCAAGAGCGATTACACATAATCCTCATCATCTCTTTCAAGAATTACTTGCTATACACAGCCTACATAAGAGAAGACTGAAGCAGCTCTGCAGTTCAGGTCTTCATGTTACTTTTATTTCAAATGTTAAGTATGTATGGTCAGTCAACAAGCACGTATTCTTCAGAAAAAGATACAGAAGATTAAACATCTTTGTTAAATTCAGCCTGAATTTAAAACATGCTGACCAAAAGTTACTTAACTAACTTAGTTTACTTAAAAGAGACAGAAGAATAGCATCGCTCTCTGTTTAATAACATTGTCAGGCCTAAATCATCACACACCATTCCTTTCTTTTCCCTGATTCAGTGACAACAAATTCCACTGAAGTAATTAACAAAACTTTTGCAAAGTACCGCCTGCAAACATAATGGAGGGAAGTAAAGTCAATTTGTCAGAGAGTCTAAAGATAAAAATTACTTTTCCCTAAACTAAAAAGCAACTTGCTGTAAAAGCTTCTCTAACAGTTAATGCAAATGAAATTCACATACGCTCGGATAAACATTTATGTTTCCAAACAGACACCATTGTAACAGTAAATTATTCAGCTTGAATAAAGGAATTACACTGATTGGATCTAAGCTGCAACAGGAAGAAAATCTTAAATCTTGACAAAAATAATTTTAGCAAAGTAAAGTGATAGATCACCTTGAGACATAAACCTGTAACACCAACAAAAATGCCTGAGTGCCATCACCAGACAGAACCAGGCTGCCATTACCAACTGGATGATGATGGAGCAGGAAAGGGCACATTTAAGTTTGAAACCAGTCGGTGAGACAAAAGCGTGTAATCACCATAATGAAAAAGGGACACAGCTCCTTCTGGCTCCTCCAGATATTAAATACAGCACAGCACTGACCATCACCATCACCTCCTTACAGTGGGGCTTAAGCGAATGCAAATTCTTTTCCTGACCTCCTAGTTCCAAGGCCAAGAAAAGCTGAGTGAAGCGAGTTCAACATCTTTTACCCTTTTTTAAAACAGCAGCAATGACAGAGAGATAAAGATACAGAAGTATTTTGGTCTAAAATAAGTCTTCCTACCTGTCAGCATACTTGGTCTCAACAAGAAGCTGCAAAACGTCAGGCACCTCATCTACCTTTGAACTTCCTACTGATGTCTAGGTTTTCCCCCGAGTTTTCACAGGCTGTCTCTTTCTCAGTGGAACAGACAAGCTAAGAAACAGACTGTATGTACTCTCCAGCGCATAGCACAAACAAACTAAAGCACAGAGCGAGCTCACGTTGCTGGAATTCGGGAGTTTGGCTTTTCGTTCACACGCACATATTTTAGACCTTCAGCCACTACACGTTTCTGCTACATTTTATTTTTCTCTACTTTCAATTCCACCTGGGAAATAAAATGCAGAAGAGCAGGACCTAGCAACTGACCCACAGGACATTCACAAGCTGTTTCTCCTTTTAATGAGGAACAAGACAAATCCTACCGCTTTTTCCTTCAAAGTCCTTCTCAACTCCATCCAGAGAGAAACGGAGAGAAAGCAGTGCTGAGACTGGACTCAGGGAAACAGTTTTTGTGCAGAGTTATGATTTCTGGATCTATGTCTGAATACAGTCTCATCAAATAAACAAGTCAGTCTCCTCTCCTCACTTTTTTAGTTCATTCTCTTCACATGAAACTAAGTGCTGCATATATTTTAACTCCTGAACAGCCGATTTAACACTGATAGACAAACATTCCTTCCCCAACTAACTACTGTGGTGGTGTTTTCTTCAGTTAAAAGCAAGTTAAGATACTCTGTTAAAAGTAAGTTTTACTGTAGTTTTTCCTCAGGGGGAAATCCTGCACGCTGCAGAAACGCTAAAAAGCGAAGTAAAACAAAACCCAAGCAAACAGAGAGATTTCCATTCCCAAATGAGAGCCTTCATTCCCCAGCCTCAGAGGAAGGCTTTGAGGAAGGGCAACAGCACTTGCTCCTACTTCGTGAAGAAGCAACTTCGACAAACAGGAAGAGCCAACACCACCTCTGGCTTTTAAACTGTATTTAAAAAAAAAAAGCTTTACGTGAAAGAGCAACTGCTTAATAACGTTTCCCCCTGACAATCCCAGCGGCGTTTTCCACCCAAGTGTCATGTAAATGAGCGGGACGGAGGCAGCCACGAGGAGCCAGCCCCGGGGTCGGCGAGGAGCCACTCAACCCTTTAAAGAAAAAAAAATACAAAAAATTCCAAAAAACCACTCGAGGCGCAGGGGGGCGTCGGGGGATGGCGTTTGAAATCCTCCGGGCTGGTGGCGCGGCGGCCGTGTGCTCCGCTCCCCGCCTTGCACAACTTTCCGCCCCGGCGGTTCCGCTGGGCTTCCCCGGGCGGGGACGGAGGGGGGGGTCCCGAGACCTTTC
>NW_010192084.1:0-598 GCF_000695765.1 Mesitornis unicolor
CTGCATTGCCTTGGCACAGGGGTAGTGAAAACGTATTGGCTGTTTGCAGGAGAACATTGATAAAACCACTGCCCGAGGCAGTTGCTGCCATGTGGAAGCAAGCTCTGCTGCCCAGGAGGGTCCTGTATTGCAGGGGTTTGCAGATGGCCAAATAGTGGTCATAGGCCATGACAGTGAGAAGGAAATATTCCCCTGCAATCAGGAAGAAAAGAAAAAATACCTGGGCAGCACATCCTGAGTAGGAGATGGCCCTGATGTCCTTATGGGCATTGGCCATGGCTTTGGGGACAATGGTGAAGATTGTGCCAAGGGGGACAGGTTGAGGACGAAGAAGTACGTGGGGGTGTGGAGGAGGTAGTTGCAGGGCACATGGCAGTGATGATGAGGTCGTTTCCCAAGAGGGCAGCCAGGGAGATGGCCAGGAAGAGCCAGAAGTGCAAGAGCTGCAGCTCCTGTGTGTCTGCAAATGCCAGGAGGAGGAACTGGGTGATGGAGCTGCTGTTGGATGTTTTATTCCTCTAGGGTTTGGGGCCTGTCCAAAGAGGAAAACACATTCAAGTGTTAGTACAGGCAACTCTGACCAAAACCTACTCCAATT
>NW_010192084.1:823-1039 GCF_000695765.1 Mesitornis unicolor
TTTGGGCTGTTTTGCTCAGAGATCCGTAGGCTTGGGCACCATGCTCTCATGGACACCTCTGCATGGCAAGACCAGCAGGGTCAGTCGCTGAGCTGTGACGTGCGGATTCAAAAGCAAACCCCACAATCTGTAAGATTGTAAAGTAGGTATGTTTATTCACGCGTGGGCAGCACGGGGGAAAATTTCTCCAGATCGTGCGCGCCGGGCGCTGCAGTT
>NW_010192085.1:0-2126 GCF_000695765.1 Mesitornis unicolor
ATATTATAATAGTATATATTGTTCTTTATCAAAGAAGGCAGTTGTGGGTAAAGTGGATCTGGGAGAACTGCGGATTCTTTAGCCTTATTCTTCTGCTTCATCTTTCCCACTCTTTGCCTTGGCCTTTTAGCCTGGGAGCTTGCTCGGATGCCGGCTTGCAGCACGACAACGTCAGCCGTGGGTTTGTGAGATTTACGGTGCCGCAGCAACACCGCCGCGCTCAAAAGGGCAAGAAAAAAAACCTGCGATGAGGAAGGAGGCAGAGCAGCGGGCTGTGCCGACAGCGGCTGGTGAGAAGCCAAAGCTGATGGCAGGGGAGGGAGGAGAGCGCCGTGTTCTTCTGAACTGCTCTGCCCTGCGAAATCTGGATGCTATTTTTGTTCTGTAAATAAATGATTGCTCAAAGCGTGTTTCTTCTCAAGGTGCCGATAGAGAAGAACAGCAGCCTTTCCCTTTTTTTTATTTTCCTAAGGTGAGGGGAGAAAGCAATTATAACTCCCTTTTTCTTTTGAAGATGCTGATAAAAGGAGGTGGGAGGATCAGAGGGTCTCCGTGCCAAAAGAGGAACAGCTCCTGAGGTGATAGAAATACATGTTTTTATTTTGAACAAAGTAACTGAACTTCTGCTGTGCGCTGGCTTTCAAATGTGACCTAATTGCATGTAAAACCTGTTTTGGAGGGTGAGGAAGGAAGCAGTGGTTACGAGAAAAAGAGCAGCTCTGTCTTCAAACGTGTTACCTACTCGTGATGCCCGCTGGGTCAGCTCCTGTGTCCAAAGCTGCTCTTGGAGCAATCCCAAAGCAACCTGGTGGCTTTTCCAGGTACCTCCTGGTTGTCTGTGAGTGAATCTGTACTAAAGGTGGGACTTTTTGGAGAAAGTTTTGGAAAGAAACGGGAAATGAAGGTGTGTTTGAGCTCCCTGAGGCAGGGAGTGATGGAAATTAATCCTCTTCCCCCAGTCTTTCTTTTCCAAAAGACTTAAAGTGAGGGTTTCAAATTTGACCGAATGCTGTGCATTTTTTTTCCCCTCTAAATTGTTGTTCTGGCAAAAACGAGGACCTTGGAGTGGAAGAGAATGCTATCTGCTCTGTTTTCCTATGCTGCATACGTGTATTCATCAGGTGCTTCAGGAAGGGCTGTCCAAGGAGGGGAGCCGTTAACCTCTGTGGATGTGCAGACAGCTAAAAGGTAATTCCTTTCCCTTGGGCCTGCCCCCTCCAGGTATGACAGCAGCTCTTTTTTCACCAAATTACGATGGTGAATAACAGATTAGATTAGATTGGTTTAAGCTAAATAGGAGGTGTTTCCCCATCCCTAAGGCTGCAGGTCTTTCCCTCGAGTCATTTTTTTCCTAGCCCTAGGAACGCCGATCCAGGCTGCTTGGAAGGACCATTTTAAAAGTAATTAAATGGTAACACAAACAAAGAGCCCTTAAATGCCTTCGCTTTCTGTTCCCGCTTAAAATACACAATAAGCAAAAACACAGTAACAGATAAAATTCCCTTTGGTGGAATAAATGTCATTCGATACAAGAACAGTAAGAAAGGCTTGAAATAATCACCATTAAAATGTAAAGCACCAGTCGGTGTAGCATGAGGTAGGGCTGCACAGGACTGAGATTTATTCTTTCATTATGCAAGGAAAGACATTAACATACAAAAACCTTTCTTTCATGGGCTCTTGTAGGGAAACACTAAAAAGCAATTATGCGGAAAGCACAGCTCTGAAATACATTAAATCTCATCGGTATGCGCCACGCAAAGCGAACGAGGCCTTCTCCTGGGAGGTGCTACCTCCTCCTGCCTGCTGTGGCCTTGAGTGAGCACTGGGGTCACAGACCTGGTGTGATGGTCCCCAAACTGCTTGTGTTTGCCTGCTGGATGAAGCCAAAAAGCCCAAGTCAAGCTGCAGTGAAGGTGCCAGATGGGCTGTCCTCACGTACGAGGTGTGAGCCGAATGTATATTTGTGTATGACGAGGCAGAAGTTTGGCGTATCCACTGCGAGCATAGCCAGGAACCTGGGTGTCCTTCCAGAAGATGGGTCTCCTCCCAAGGCAGTGCCTTTCACCCACACGCAGGTTTCATTTAAGACTCTTGAGAAACATTCAGATGACACGGAGCAGGAA
>NW_010192085.1:2157-5073 GCF_000695765.1 Mesitornis unicolor
AAGAGCTGGCGGTGTAGCCAAGCTGGGTCACTGGTTTTTCACAAGCCAGAATTCCCCCAATGTGTCCTGTGTTGGTACTGAAGCGTCTGCTTTTTGTCCAGCCCACGCATATCTAAGTCATAGTGTTATTTTTTCCCCCTTTCTCTGAAGCTTTTCACTGAGCCTGGCTTGCTCTGAGGATGCTGGGGTTGGAGGGAGCAGGTGAGAAGCAGCAACACTTCGTGGTCTCATGGTTAATACCCTAAACCCAGTGGGGAGAAGCCTTGGTTGCCTCCAGTCCCAGCCCTTGCATATCCTTGACTGTTCCCCACATTCACACAGACTTTCCCAATCCCCCTAAGCCTGAGCTAGGAGCGTTTAGATGTTCCAATTTTGTTATTTTCACATCTTCAATGTTACTTCCTCAGCTTTCTGCATCTCTCTTTCGCAGGCACTGGGAGGCACCAGTGCACAAGCTAATGCTGCGTGCCCAAGCTGGGAGGGAAGCCAAGCAGCTGAGTCAGGGAACCTGCCAAGTTTTTTTACCTGCTTATACGAATGCTACTCTTTTTTCCCAGCAGATTTTGCTGTGGGATTCATGAGATGGAGATAAAACACCCTGAAGACAGTAGGAGGATCACTTCAGGGATGCAAATCCACTCACCTAGCTGGGCTGGAACCAATCTGTCAAAAGCAAAGTCACAGAAGCTTCTTTTTCTCTGCCTTGCTACTTTTTAAGGAACAAAGCATCATTCTTTGTGCTAAATATTGGCGCTCCTGGTCTGTGCATCGGGGCTTTGTTCTCAGCCTGAGGGATTCAGGGAGGAATGGGAGGGTTTCCAGAAGAAACCAGCAGCTTAATTAGTGAGAAGTCTGGAGGCATGCATGCATACATTGCTGGTACTTAACCCATCTGCTTGGAACTTAAGTCAGGTGAAAAGCAACTGGAGGCAAAACCTTGTTTCTGAAACTGATAAATGGGCAAAGGGTGATGGTGCCCTTTACTGCAAGGAGGGGTGGGAACGTGGGGTACCAGGATGGCAGCTCTGGACGTGTACAGTAGAGGTCCTCTGGTAGAGGACACGTAGGGTTGCTTCCAGACAGGACCTCAAACCTTGCTGTCTCTCCTGGGCTGTATCCATAAGTCAGTGCTGGGCAGAGAGGCCTGAGCTGGAGCTGACCAAGGTCACCAGACTGCTTCCAGTGACCAAACTGGGTTTGAGAGATGCTTTGCTGATGCTAAAAGGGACCTCTGAAGATCCCATTAGTCCTTCCTCTTTCCCAGTAGCATATGCTCTGTGATTAACTTCACAGAATCACAGAATCGCTCGGTTGGAAAAGCCCTCTGAGATCATCATGTCCAACCGTTCCTGTCTACCCACTAAACCATATCCTTAAGTACCTCATCTACCCGCTCCTTAAATACATCCAGGGATGGGGACTCCACCACCTCCCTGGGCAGCCTGTTCCAGCCTCTGACAACCCTCTCAGTAAAGAACTTCCTCCTTATCTCTAACCTGAACCTCCCTTGGCCCAGCTTGGTGCCGTTTCCCCTTGTTCTATCCCCCATCACCTGGGAGAAGAGACCAACCCCCACCTCTCTACAACCTCCCTTGAGGTAGTTGTGGGTGGTGATGAGGTCTCCCCTCAGCCTTCTCTTCTCCAGGCTAAACAAGCCCAGTTCCCTCAGCCGCTCCTCATCAGGCTTGTTCTCCAGACCCCTCCCCATCCTTGTGGCTCTTCTCTGAACACGCTCCAGAATCTCAACATCCTTCTACTGAGGGGTCCAGAACCGAGCACAGCACTCGAGGTGTGGCCTCACCAGTGCCAAGTACAGGGGGATGATCACCTCCCTGGACCTGCTGGTCACACTGTTTTTAATACAGGCCAAGATGCCGTTGGCTTTTCTGGCCACGTGGGCACAGTGCTGGCTCATGTGAAGCCGACTGTCAACCAACACCCCCAGGTCCTTCTCCTCCAGGCAGCTTTTCAGCCACTCCTCTCCAAGCCTGTAGCGCTGCACCAGGTTGTTGTTTCCCAAGTGCAGGACCCAGCATTTGGCCATATTCAACCTCATCCCATTGGTCTCAGCCCATCGGTTCAGCCTGTCCAAATCACTTTGGAGGGCTTCTCTGCCTTCTAGCAGATCAACACTTACCCCCAGCTTGTTTTTATAACGACCACATCTTCCTCCTGCCTTTTCCCTAGCAGCAGTGCTGATTTTTGTGTACCCTCCTCCTGCAGGCAAATCGGATGGGTGTGAAGAAGAACCTGGACCTACCTCACCACAAGCTTACGGGTACCAGCACACTGGAGAGGGAGATCCTTTACAGGGAGGTGAAAAGGATAAATGGAGTAAAAGGAGTCAGGGAGCAGCAGAAACCAGGACGTGTGGGACCAGAGGCTACTCTGCACCCTGGTTATGTCCTCTCCAACATCATCCTCATCCCCAAGATGTCTGAGCTCCCCAGGGTCCATGGAGGGAGAGGTGACACCGGGTGCTTCTTCCTGGAGAAACCTGCGCATCGGCAAGAGGAGGTGACACAGCTCAGTGCTGAGGCCAGGCCAGGTAAACAGGATGGATTTTACCTGGTTAATCCCACAGTAAATTTGTGGTGGTTGAGGAGTGAAGGGGAACTGCCTGGCTGGGGATGAGAGTCGTGTTGGAATCTACCAGAAGTTATCACTGTGTGGTTAGGAATAAAATGCTTTCCTAGCCAAAAATACCAGGCTTTTCCAGCAATTTCTTCCCCTGTAGGTTGTTTTATTTTTTTTAAATATCTGGTCATTGCACGGAGAGTAACTGGCTGTCATGTGCACATCTTCATGAGCAAAGAGAGGGGCAGTTCTCAGGTGGCAGCTGGTACCACCTGGAGAGGGGGATTGGGAAAAGGAAAAGAGATATGTGCGTTAAAATAGAGATACATTTAATAAAAT
>NW_010192086.1:0-659 GCF_000695765.1 Mesitornis unicolor
CCCCCCCCAAAAAAATGGCCCCCCCACACCTTGCTGAAGGCGTAGGAGGCCACGCGCTCAAAGTCCTGGAGGTAGCGGGGCTGGGGGCTGTGGGCGTAGGCGGCCAAAATGGCCACCATGGCCTCCAGCTGCGGCCACCACAGCTTCATGCTCCACTCCAGCTGGAAACGGGGCGAAAGAACCCGAAAATGGGGGAAAAATGGGAAAAAACAGGGAAAAAATGGGATAAAGTAGGAGAAAATGGCGGGAAATGAAGGAAAATGGCTGGAAATGGGGTGAAAATGGCGGGGAATGGGGTTAAAATGGCCGCCATGGCCTCAGGCTGCGGTCACCACGGCTTCGTGCTTCACTGCAGCTGGAAATGGGGCGAAAAATGAGGAAAATGGGAAAAAATGGGGGAAAACAGGGAGAAAATGGCGGGAAATGAGGGAAAATGGCGGGAAATGAGGGGGAAATGTCAGGAAATGAGGGGAAATGGCGGGAAATGAGGGGAAAATCGTGGGAAACAGGGACAAAATGGGGGTAAAAATGAGGGAAAATGGCGGGAACTGGGGAGAAAATGGCGGGAAAGGATGGAAAATGGTGGGAAATGAGGGGAAAGTGGTGGGAAATGAGGGGAAAGTGGCGGGAAAGGAGGGAAAGTGGCGGGAAATGAGGGA
>NW_010192086.1:684-1230 GCF_000695765.1 Mesitornis unicolor
GAGGGAAAGGGGCGGGAAAGGAGGGAAAGTGGCGGGAAATGAGGGACAAAATGGCAGGAAATGGGGGAAAACTGGCGGGAAATGGGGGAAAACGGCGGGAAATGGGGGGAAAATGGCGGGAAACGAGGGAAAATGGTGGTAACTGGGAAGAAAATGGTGGGAAACAGGAAAATCATGGGAAAGAGGGACAAAATGGGGGTAAAAATGAAGGAAAATGGCGGGAACTGGGGAGAAAAGGGCGGGAAAGGATGGAAAATGGCAGGAAATGAGGGGAAAGTGGTGGGAAATGGGGGGAAATTGTGGGAAATGAGGAAAAATGGGGGGAAATGAGGGGAAAATGGGGGGAAATGAGGGGAAAGTGGGGGGAAATGAGGGGAAAGTGGCGGGAAATGGGAGAAAACTGGCGGGAAATGGGGAAATACAGGGGGAAATGAGATGAAAGTGGCGGGAAACGAGGGAAAATGGTGGGAACTGGGGACAAACTGGGCCAGACTGGGTCCCAACTGGGGGTACCTGCGTGGGGCAGTGGCCGTCGGCGTCCAGGAA
>NW_010192086.1:1410-2554 GCF_000695765.1 Mesitornis unicolor
CCCCCCCTCCAGGGCGTGACCTGGGGGATAGGGGGGGACACGGGGTCAGGGCACCCCAACATTGGGGTCGGGACAGCCCAAATTTGGGGTCAAAACGCCCAAAATTGGGCCAGAAACCCCAAAACTGAGGGCCCAACACCCAAAACCAAGGTCAGGACACCCAACATTGGGTCAGGAAAGCCCAAAATTGGGGTCAGGACACCCAAAATTGGGGTCAAAACACCCCCAAAATGAGTCTGGGCACCCAAAATTGGGCCAGAAACCCCAAAATTGGGGTCAGAAACCCCAAAATTGGGGTCAGAAAACCCAAAATTGGGGTCAGAAAACCCTAAATTGGGGTCAAAACACCCAAAACCGGGGTCAGAAAACCCTAAATTGGGTCAGGACAGCCCAAAACTGGGGTTAAAACACCCAAAGTTTGGGGCAAGACACCCAAAATTGGGCCAGAAACCCCAAAATTGGGTCAGGAAAGCCCAAATTTGGGGCCACAACACCCAAAATCGGGGTCACAACACCCAAAATTGGGATCAGAACCCCCCAAATTGGGTCAGGACACTCAAATTTGGGGTCAAAATACCCAAAATCGGGGTCACAACACCCAAAATTGGGATCAGAACCCCCCAAATTGGGTCAGGACACTCAAATTTGGGGTCAAAATACCCAAAATCGGGGTCAAAACCCCCCAAACTGGGTCAGGACCCCCCAAATCGGGGTCACCCCCATGCCCCGTACGCACCCGGGTTCATCAGGCGGCCCACGCTGCCCGGCAGCTCCTCCCCCTCTGGGCCCAGGTTCTCCAGCACCACCGAGTCCCCGCGCTGGGGAGGCGGGACAGGAGGTCAGGACACCCCAAATTTGGGGTTAAAATACCCCAAATTGGGGTTGAAACACCCAAAATTGGGTCAAAACACCCAAAATTGGGGCAGGACACCCAAAATTTGGGGTTAAAACACCTCGAATGGGGTCAAAACACCCCAAAATGGGTCAAAAAACACCCGAATTTGGGGCAGGACACCCAAATTTGGGGTTAAAACACCTCAAATTTGGGTCAAAACACCCAACCTCGAATGGGGTCAAAACACCCAAATTTGGGGTTAAAACACCCCCAAATTAGGTCAAAACACCCCAAAATGGGTCAAAAAAC
>NW_010192087.1:0-4506 GCF_000695765.1 Mesitornis unicolor
TGACAGGTCTGTAGTTCCCCAGGTCTTCCTTGCAGCCTTTCTTGTAGATGGGCGTCACATTGACAAGCCTCCGGTCATCTTGGACCTCCCCAGTTAAGCAGGACTGCTGATAAATGATGGAGAGTGGTTTCACAAGCTGTTCACCAGCTCCGTTAGTACTCTCAGGTAGATCTCTTCCAGCTCCATAGACTTGTGAGTGTCCAGGTGGTGTAGCAGGTTGTTAACTGCTTCCTCTTGGATTTTGGGGGGTTTATACTGCTTTCTGTCCCTGTCTTCCAGCACATGGGGCTGAATTTCTTGGGGATAGCACCTTAAGAGAGTGAATGATACTTCTAGTTAGCTTCTAAAGGAACACAATATTTTTCCCCTGTAGGTAAACCTAGGAGCATTTAAATTCATGATGGAGAAGTTTGCTTTACAGATTACTTGTGACTTGACCCCTTGAAGTAACAAATAGGAATCCTTTTTATAAACATAACTTCAAACCAGCTCTTCTCTAGTAGCAAAAAACGTTCTGTCTGGCCTAGATCAGGAGACTTTTCTTAATCAGATGTCTTTGGTGGAAGGAAGTGTAAGATTGTGCTAACAAAGTACTGAAATTGGGGCAAAAATTGTGCAAATATATTCAGCATCTTTGAAGTATTTGGAAGGGTTCTTGTTTCGAGAGACCACTAGAAGTGTTGGGTGGACAGAAAAGATGTTTAAAAACTGAAGCCACATATTATTCACCTTCTGACCTTTAGAAGGTTTATGTCAAGTCAAAATGTAACTTTAGAGTTTCTTAGTCTTTGACCTTATCTTGTTGAGTGTTTTCTACTATTCCATTTGCCATGAGTTTATTGAGGTAAAGGGGCATATGCCTGACTTCTAGTCAGTGACACTCGTGTATTTTATAACATTTGTCATATGAGAACTATGCTGAGGCTGTACAGTACATACGTCTAAAATCATGAATTCTGGAGTAGGCGTTTTTGTCTATTACCTGTATTTTGGCAATTACTCTTATTTGAATTTGAAGAGAATTGCTGTAGGTTGGGCTTCGTCTTTTTTTAGCTTGCTCAGTGCCCAAAGTGTTCTCTCTGGTTGAACTATAGTTGACTATGAGCAACTATATCTAAGAGACCAGACTTTGTTCTTTGGTGTGCTACAAACATTCTGTGAGACTATGGAAATCCACTTATCACCACATCTTTCTTTGTTCTCTGAAGTTCCTTGTCTCCCTCTGATTCTGGAGGAGCATACAGAGCTTAATTTATTGTAGGTTCCTAACTTAGATGCTTAACTATAGATGCATCACACCTCATTGTGACAGTTTTCCACATTATAAAACTGATTAAAATAACATTGTCCTACTTTGTACATACTATGAAGGTAAATTGCAGATATTTTGGTATTTTTGTGTCTTACGGTACCTGAAATGGAAACTAGCTGCAAATTAGCAAATCTTTGTTATCTTCTGATATTTTCAGGTGGTTCAAAAACAGAAGTGCTGTCTGGATCCCCGTATTTACCCAGCACTGCGAAACATGCTGGGAGATTAAATCAGGTAAACACCAAGTATTCCTTTTCTTTGATACTTTTCTTTTTAATTGTTCTGAAGTTCATATAAAGTAACTAAAACCAGCTTTACTTAAGCTTTCAAGGAGACCCTTTTATTTTTTTATTGTGGAATGTCTTAATTAATCGCATTCATCAGTGTGTTTGTGGTTTTTTTTATAGGGAGCACTTATACATGAAGAAAAAAAGAAACAAAAAGGAAAAATATTTTTGAGTCCCCAGTCAGGTTTGTGTATTTTCATTTCAATTCAGAAATTATGCATAAAAGCATGAATTTTTAACTTGTTTTCCCCATCAGTCCTTATGGGAACTCTGCCTAATGTGCTGAACACAGGACAAGTCCAGACAGGTTGCTAGGTAATCCTGAAGTGAAGCCACTTTTTTTTTTTACTGGAAATGTCTGGTTTTTTTCAGTTTTGTTTTGGAAGCAAAACTTAGGCATGTCAGTTCCATGCATTTTTTTCTTTAACTCTGGTAGATTGATTTTGCAGGATATGGTGCATTTTTATCAATCTCCTTTCTTTCTCCTTTCTTGGTGTACATGGGGTTCTGTGTTTCTTCAGGGATGACATGTGCAGCGCTTTCTTGTGAGGCTTCCTCAGAGTGGTTATCTAGAATTCCACACGATCACCTAACTTAGGAGAGACCACCGAAGTAAATTCTTGGTCTGAGCTGCCAAAATGCAAGGAAGCTAAAATTACAAGTAGCAGTCAGATTATATTATAAAGGCATTTATGTACTCTCTCTGGATCAGAGATGTTTTGTGGTTTGTACTAGATGCACAGTTACTGATGTAGCTCCCTTACTGTAATTTCACACACTTACTACCAGGCACAATGAAGATTCTAAAAGCAACTGATTTTTTTAATTGCTTTGAGTTTCTAGTGAAAATCTACAAACCTTTTAGCAACTTCTTTTTTTCCAATAAAAGATACAGATCTCTTGTGGGGTGTCTGAAGGGGGACCTAAGTAGTCTTTACAAAAAACTTTGGAAAACTAAGTATCCTAAATTTAAATTACCGCTTTTGTTGGGCAGACACAGTAATTTCTGTTTTCACTGCAAGGCTTTTTCAAATCTAAGTTTAGTTATTTTAAACACAAAGTGATTTGTCATTAGGTGTTTAGTTGGGAAAAATGCTAGTTTTCAATTTTGTATTTTAATATTTCCTACTGTCCTCCAGCAGGCAATGATCTAAAGCTGATCTGTGTGTGCTTTCATTATAGTTTAACTGTAATTATCTACTGTCTGTTTCAGTTGTTTTATGTCTTGTCCTTTTATTTCTTTTCTTTAAAAAAAAAAAAAAAGTGTGATGCTTTCTTCCTCCAAATCTTAGGCAGCCTTTCCAATAAATACATGACTCAGGGAAAAGCCTCACAGAAGAGGACCCAACAAGAATCATGAGGGATATTAAGCACTGTTAAATTGCAATACAAACCCTTCATTCATTTTAAAATTTTTCTTTGGCTAAAGCATCTGGATTCACAGGACAGCAGCATAGACAACCTTCGACTTAAGTTTTATGAAATATGGGTGTTTTGTTTTAGATTGCTAGTACAAGCAACTGTGGATTTTAATATGGATATGCGCTTAAGTAGATTGTTTGAGCAGTTTCGTAGAAAGCCATGATGTTTTGTATTTGTTTACTAGGTAAATCATATAGGAAAGGGCAGGTGCTATAAATGGACCGTTTTCAAGGTTTTGTCGTTCCACCTGACCATTTTGAAATGCACTAAAATTGTGTGCAAGCCAAAAACATTATATTTTCTTCAAAAATGGATTTTTTTGAAGGAGCAAATAATATTTATTAATGTTGATTGTTTACTGAATCCTTGTGTAAAAGTGCTTGCAATGTTTGTAACCTGCTACATTACTTTTTTCTTTCCTGTAGAGAATTGAAAACATAGACACTAGTAAACATACGTAAAACAATCTATGGACAAGCAGTGCCATTGAGATTTCTTGGGTTATTTTGTGTTCTATGATTTTTGTGGGAGTTCATTTGCTGCTGTGCTTGTGTACAAGAAGAAAGACAGACTAAGAAACAGGTCTGTCCTGTTTGATGCTGCTAAGAATCTTTTTCAAGGCCTTGGGGATACAAAAATGCTTTAAGGAATAGAAGTATTATATTTGGCAACTGGGAAATACATATGTCCATTTTCATAAAATGTGAAGGGGATCCTTGTACCAGCCAAGAATTCAGTAAGGAGTATGAACTTGAGCTTTACTTGAAGTCCTTCCAGAGCTGGTAATGTACTGTCTTATCTTGTTCATGAAAGTTACTTGGTAAAATTGAAACCACTGTTATTTATGACTTTGAAATAAATTTTAAAAAAATATTTAAAAATCAGACTTAAGTTTCTGAATTTCTTCTTAGGTTGTAGTTTTGAATATGCCTTACTTAAATGTAGAATCATTGGGTTGGAAAAGACATTAAGATCATCAAGTCGAACTACTAGTTAGTGGACTTTAGTCCACTACTAAATCATGTCTCTAAGCACCTCATCTTCCTGTCTTTTTAATCTTTCCAGGGATGGTAACTCCACCACTTCCCTGGGGAGCCCCTTCCAATGCCTGATAACCCTTTCAGTGAATAAATTTTTCCTAATATCTAATCTAACCTGGTGCAACTTGACCCCATTCCCTCTTGTCCTGTCACTGGTTACATGGAAGAAGAGACCAACACCCACCTCACTACAACCTCCTTTCAGGTAGTTGTAGAGAGTGGTAAGGTCTCCCCTCAGCTTCCACATCTCCAAACTAAACAACCCCAGTTCCATCAGCCACTCCTCATAATTCTTGTTCTCCAGACCCTTCACCAGCTTCATTACCCTTCTCTGGACACGCTCCAGTGCCTCAGTGTCCTTCTTGTAGTGAGGGGCCCAAAACTGAACACAGTACTCGAGGTGTGGCGACCAGCGCCGAGTACAGGGGCACAATCACTTCCCTAC
>NW_010192088.1:0-9157 GCF_000695765.1 Mesitornis unicolor
CCAACTAGATTTAGCTCCATTCACCACAACTTTCTGCACTTGGCCAGCCAGCCAGTTTTTAACCCAGCAAAGTGTATGCCTGTCCAAGCCATGCCCAGCCAGCTTCTCCAGGAGGATGCTGTGGGCGATGGTGTCAAAGGCCTTACTGAAGTCCAGGTAAACAACATCCACAGCCTTCCCCTTGTCCTCCAAGCAGGCCACCTCATCATAAAAGGAGGCAAGATCAGTCAAGCAGGACCTGCCCTTCCTGAACCCATGCTGACTGGGCCTGATTGCTTGGTTGTCCTGCATGTGACCTGTAATGGCACTCAGGATGATTTGTTCCATCACCTTCCCTGGCACCACGGTCAGACTGACAGGTCTGTAGTTCCCCGAGTCTTCCTTCCTGTAGATGGGCGTCACGTTTGCAAGCGTCCAGTCGACTGGGACCTCCCCAGTTAGCCAGGACTGCTGATAAATGATTTATAATGGCTTGGCAAACACTTCTGCCAGCTACCTCAGGATCCTGGGGTGGATCCCATCTGGCCCATCTCAGTGGTGAAGCAGGTCACTAACCATCTCTTCATGGATTATGGGGGCTTCACTGTGCTTTCCATCCCTTTCTTCCTGCTCAGGGGGCTGGATACCCAGAGTACTGCTGGTTTTCGTACTAAAGACTGACGCAAGATTTGGTGTAGTTGAAAACCTTATTTTTATTACTGTTAAACATTTCTCCTCTTGTTAGAATCATAGAATCATTATGGTTTGAAAAGACCTTTAAATCCAACCCTTAACTAACTGTACCATGCCCACTTCTAAACCATGTCTTTTCTAAACCATCCCTATGACTCTGATTCTGGAAGCTGCCTATTTAGGGCACATAGTAGCAAACTCAATGGTTATATTACTGAGCTTTTTTAGAAGAAAGTCTCTGATTACTTTTACAGGCCATTTTGTACTTAGAAATCAAAGCCTACTCAGGGATTAAAAACAGATTAAGATGTTTTCAAAAATCGTTGAGCAGACTTTCTTTCTGTAATGTATGTGAAATGAAAGAAATCATAATATATGAGATAGATAACTGCAGCTGTGAGTTAAAACACTATTATAAAACTGGGCTATCCTTTCAAGGAGACACAGTATAACTAAAACTTATTTTCTTTTGTTACTCAGTCGCTAACCTACTGGCACAGTTTTCCTACAATATGGGAGATGATCAAGACTACAGAAAGCTATTGCTATTGCATTTTTAATCTAGAAATAGTGAACTTTCCTGGCCTTTAGTAATATACCTGATTTAATCTCAAATATTTTTTCCCCCACAAAGATTCCTTTTGAGGTAAAGGAATTTTCAAATCCAGGGAGACACTTTTGATAGTCTAAGAAATATTAAACTCTTGAAAAACAGTTCTCCACAATTTTTTGAGACAGAACATTTCCAGAACAAATTTTATTATATAAAAACCTCTTTTGCTATGTGCTGTCTTATAGCACAGATAGAGTAAAAACAAGTTTGATTCCTTCTGACTCAGTCAGGGTGTATGAAGCAGCCCTGATATTCTCCAGAAGACTATACTGTTTATTTTATTACAGTTGAGGGCATTCTAAAGAATAAACACAACAGCTGGTTTTTTTTTTGTTGTAAGAAGAAAGAAATCAAATTGAAATATTTCTTAATGTTGGAAAAGTTTCCTGCAGAATTTCTGGCAGGGAAATTGTCCTTCCTCTGACTTTTGTCTATGCCTGAATTACTCTCTCATTGTGTGTTTAGTTAAAAATAAAATACATAGAGATGATTTAGCCCTGTGTGTTGATTTATGTTTTCAAGTTTTAATAAGAATCTAGTTCCCAATAGAGTCAAAAGGAAGAATCATGAGCATGTAACTTCCATTGAAATCCATTTTTAGATGCTAGAGATCTTGTTTGTATCTTCCTAGAAGTCACAGATCATAAATATTTATGACTCACTGAAGAGTGGGAAGAAGGGTGAGCTAACGTATCAGTATACTGAAAAAGTTTCCTAACTAAAAGAAGCCTTGAATCTTGAAGCAGCAAACTTGCAGATCTTTTGTCAATACATTTCAAACTATATGTCTGAAATATCTGAAAGAATGCTAGTAATATCTTTCCCAGCTTGGGCCTTGGAAGACACCAGCTCTGTCATAGAAATTTACCTTCAAAGACTGCAATCTGAAATCTGTCTTGTGGAGAACGGGCAGATGGCCACAGGCTTTGGTTGTTTAGTTTCTACTGACTCCAAGATCAACATGATTCAAAAGAGAATTTATTACAAGAAATTATGGCAATATGATCTTGGCCTTGCTATAAACAAAAGTCAGTGTGAGGACTTCTTATTAAATTGCTGAGAGGGGCTGGAAGTCTCACAACCTCTTTGTGTTGGAGCACATGCACCCACAAGTAACTGAGAACTGCTCTATACATCTCTTCAGTGAGGTGGCACTGTTGAATCTGTGGAAACTGCAACACTTGCTGCAACCAGCCTCAATGTCAGGCTCTGGGCAGTGGTTTGACACTTACGTGTAGTTGCTCCATCTCGAGCAATTTGCTTCTACACGGTGTCAGACAGACAAGTAACAATGTTCCACCTATTTCTACTACTGGGGGCTTTATTAGGCAGATGTCAACACTGACTGCTGATCAAATCAGTCCATGATGATATCACAGTATATATTTCCAAAATTTTAAGGCATCTCTTGCCATTTGTTGATCTGTGGCCAGTATCTAGGATCACCACACTTAGTTTTTGCTTTTGTTGCTCTGTTGAACTTGACTTATTATACCCAGGGTTTTGTGTATGTTGTCCTCTCAGCTGCAACTCATTATACTCTGTTATTAATTCATGACAAAGGCAAGTTCCCATGACAGGAGCTCTCTTACCTACTATATCTCCTCTTGGAAAATATGGGTATTTCAGAAGTCTGCTGTAGTTCTAATATTTAGAAAATGAGAAAAGAATTCTACTCAAAAACCCTGTATGTCAGTTATCCAGGGTTGGTTCTTAAAGAAAATGAGATCTTAATGTGACTGACCTTCTGGCATCAATCCTCACTTCAACCTATCTAATTTTTTTGAAGTCTATAGCCAAAAGCCCTTTGAGACCAGCAGATTTCTCTTAATACTTACTGTTTGTCACAGCAAATAGAAATCCAGATTTGAATGTGTATGCAGGGGACAAGTAATAGGGATGTTGGATGTTTCAAAAAGACACTAATTACTTGCTGCCACTTGCTTAGTTAACTGCCTTTGTTCAACAACTGAATTTTCGTTGGCATTTTTGAGGAAAAATAAAAATTTGAATTAATGGTAAAGCAGGAGAAAGGTTCACCCTAGTCTTGCAACAGCCTGGATTGCCTTGGCTGGAAAGTAAGTAAGGGAGCTGTTTTCCTCACTAGAAATTTTGCACTACTGACGAATCCTGTATTAGGTATGGGCATATTGCTAATACTCAATTTTAAAGCAGCTTCAAGATAGAATCAGCTTTGTGGTAGCCAGGAGTGTTCAAATTGCTTTGATTAATGTGGCAAAGAGCTCCAAAATAGTTGAAGGGTAGGAGCTTGTCTGTTCAAAATAAACCAAGAAATTGTTTATGAGGTGACAAATGTTAGAAACTCTGAAGCAGGATATCTCTTAACAGAAAGGGATGGACATGATCAAAGTCTGTGCTCCATCAAAGTTAGGGAAAAACTGTGAGTGCAATGTAAAAGAGGAAAAAGCTGGAAATATGTTTATTTATAGTGTATGGCTTTACAAGCCTTTTAAGGTAAGGACTATGTCAAATCTCATGTTTGTTTTTAATAGCCTGTTTTTTTCCACTTCATACTCCTTTCAAATTTTTCTTTATTTTAATCTCTTGATTTGATATCTATGAGTAGAAGTGAGTGATGAGCTTATAACTGGTGCTTTCACATCTAACATAGTCAGTAAATTGGTGAGCTAGTTACCCATGTTTCAGTTTTTGAAAGAAAAACTAGCTTTTTTTCTTTAGAAGAGCATGCAAAAAGAGTGGTAGAAAACTGCCCGTCATCTAAGCAATTTTATGAAGTAATTGCTGGTGTAGCTTGATTACTGGTGACTGGTGAGAAAATAAATTATGAGTGAGATAAAATACTGTTGCAGATTACCTGAATCATACTTAAAAAATGGAAGAAAATACATTTCCAACAGAGCCATATACAATGTAGTGGACTGGGAACCAAGAATGCAAGTAGTCTTCTATCATTTATATCTCGAAAGACAATGACAAATTGGTAAGGATGTCAGAGATAGCTTCCTCAACATGAAACTAATAGCTAATTATGAAAAAAATGGCAAACTTCTTCCTTGATTCTTTGAAAAGGCAGACATAAAACTCATCTTTGTAAATGGCATTGTCAAAACCATGCTGAAATTGTCTCCCTGGTCTTTTTATTTGCTCTTACAGAATAATACAGAAATGTCAAAAAAGTTTTAAAAGAAAGCACACCTCAATGGCACAGTAGCTGTAAAAGAAGTCTTAAAAAAGAGAGTAAGAGAATGATACGTTCCCTAAATAAACAGATGGAAAAGACATACAATAAAAGAATGATAATTTCCAAAAGCTACAAGTTGGAATTTAAAGAACTACAGCCTTTTTTTTTAATATCTTTTGAGTACTCCTAATCTCTCTTTCTGCCACTGCCTGTTGTCAGTGCTTCATGTACTGTTGTTCCAGAACTCCTGACCCACTATTGGCAAACAGGATTCAGATGTTTGAACTGTTTGTTCCCATTCCTGTCTGTTCAAAGAACCAGCACAACTTAGCGTTTTGCGAGCAGAAAGGTTGGCTTGATGCTGAAATTGATCTTAAAGCTGTGGTGTTTTTGTGTGGTAAACCAGTAGGAAACAGAACTCTTTTAAAATGCTTATCGGGCAATGTTGCTGTGAAGTGAGCTGTCTACCAACTTCAGTCTAAGAATTCAAATTACAGCTCTGCTCTTCATCTACTGTATTACTTCCTCGTGCACTTTACTGTACCTCTTCCTACTGCATATATTTTTCTATAACGACAGCTGAGAAAGTATTAATAATTAACTATGATCTCATGCTAAGTATGGGCCTCAGTTCCTGTTAATAGCTGTAGTATAGGTTGATTTCACATTGTATGTCCTTTAAAAGACATTTTGGGACATTTCAAAGTCTGCATGACACCATCAGTTATAGTTGTTCTCAATAGTCCTTTGAAGTACAAATATCTTGCTCATTAGTTGTTTATCTTGCTACTTAGCAGTCATATACTCAAGCTCTTATTTCTTCATTTGCACAGCTGTAATAATCAGGCATTATATTTTTAGGCCTGTTTAGCATTGCCTTTGCCTACAGTTAGGAAGATAGCTCAATATTAGAGCAACCTTTTAACACTAGTGTGCACCGTTAGGAGATTTACATGGAGCTTGACTCTCCCCCTAAAAGACTGCCTTAAACTCCAGAAATTAGCCTTTATTGACCTGGATGAAAGAACTTTAATTGCTCCAAAAAAGCAAAACCACTTCAGTGTGAGACATAGGGAGCCCCTTCTAAAAGTATTCCAGAACTCAAATGTTTTTCTCAATCTCTTGGAAACTAGGACCTGGGGGCTCAAATTACTTTTCTCAGAGGAAGAATTTGAACCTAGGTCTTCTATGTGCTAGCTTGTTTTACTAATTACTTGGCTAGTATCATATGGGAAAGGGGCCATAACATCATCTGATGGGCTGACCTGGATCACCTCTTTTAATCAGGGCTGGTATTGCCTATGAGGGAATTCTGAGGAAGTAAGTATCACCTTTTGTTAGATTTTTCTAACTGGTCAGTTTAGACTGTTATCTGCTTACTGCATTGTTTTTCTGTGTGCTCGAGTGAAGTCTGCTCTTTTTTGAACTACATTGATAGCTGAGGCAGTTAACTGAGGCAGTGAGAACATATGACCTGTAGTAAGCATTTAAAACTCGGGCATTAAAACATCTCTGTCTCTCTTGTGTAGCTCGTAGCCTTGGTTTCCTGCCAATAAAACACCACAGTTTGATTTCATGGAAACTGTAACAGTTAAGGTTTGGAAGCCCAATAGAGATTACTTAGATGAAACTTAAGGACCTTAGGTGATGGGTGAACAGACTAAATATTCCAGTGTCTAGGACAAACGAAAGGTCATATGCAATATGTTATACAGAGAGAATGTTCTGAAAGGTTTTGTTCTCTGTCTTGGAACAAAACAACAAGGTATTCAGTGACACTAAAAATGAAGAGGCACAACTACTACTTAACAAAACATCAATTTTTCAGGAAAGCACTGAGCTCAAGGGCTTTGATTAAAAAATGGATAGATAGTAAAATAGTTGTGTGATAGTGTTGGTGGTGGATACCACACAGCACTTTGTATTGAAACAAGTCTCAGAACTGTCAGGATCCTAGTGCACTAACAGGCCTTAATGTCCCTGACCAGCCTCAACTGGGGTCTTCACCCAGTGGACTCTTGTACCCATGGGCTGAGTAGTAGCAGTGCAGCTCAACCTTTGGCCTTCAGTGCCTGTCTGAGACATGATATTAGAATTCTAGTTTCCAGTCCAGCCACAGGCTATACTTGTCCCTGCCAATGGACCCCATTTATCCAGACCCTGACCTGTTTCTTTTGCTTTTTCTGGAAGTATTTATTACTGATTGATAGCAACAACAAAACAGTGTCACCTGAAGCTAGCACTCTGGAAAGATCAGAAAGGCCTCTTTGTCCTACAGTTCTTGAGTTCTCAAAGAGAAGATGGATATCCCTAGAAAAGGATATGGAAGACATATGTCAGCTAATGTGGTTTGGACTGAAAGTCTAACCAAAGATCCACCACCTTGTCTTTTAAAAAACTTGTAGGGACATACTAATCACTGTAGAATCTCTCTGTTTATGAATTATTTTTTTAATGATGGGTTTAATCCTGATTGTTTGATTGCAAAGAATCTGATAGATTTACAGCTGCACAGTAGATTTTGGGAGACCTGAAAGGTTAAAGTGGAAGGATGGAATGGGCAAAAGAAGAAAAAGAAAAATGTAGGATGGACCTTATTTAAGTGAAGAAAGAGAATTGAAAATACAAAAGGCTTTAAATTCTGATGAGTCAGAAGGCACAATTTAGACAGACTTGCATTCTTAAAAACAAAACCAGCTTCTAGGAAAAACCTTACCATGGGGGAGCCATATTTGCAATTGTCAAATCTCCTAGTACAGTGTCAAGTTACTCTAGTCTTGTTTGTTACAGCATCACAAAAAACGAAATCTCCCAGTGGGCTGATTATCTTTGTATCTCATGGCTGGAGCCATTTACATTCTTTAATCTAATTAGTTGTATGTTTTACTTTTTAAAAAATTATTATTTTTTGTGACTATGAAGGTACTTAAATTACATAAAGAGGAGGCATTATAATTCTCTTTCAGAAAATGTCTCATTTGTAGCTTCTTGTGATGGTGTAATTCCTAGATTTATTACCAAACAGTTGAAATCCATTTATAGATTGCCATTACAGACTCCTCTACAAAATATCCTATACAAGGCACTATTCACAGTGTCCTCTGTATAGCTTCCAAATATACAATAAAATGTAAAAATTTAAAGTGCATTTTTACCCCAGATTTTCAGAAAAATCAGAGGAGAATAATAGATTTGGTTATGTCCTCTTTGATAGATTTGGTACACATTGTTTAAGTTTCCTGCAGTTTCTACAATTTACCCAGAATTATCATTACATGAAATAAACAACCAAAAACTAAGAAAGACAGCCCTCATGTTTTCCTAGTGGCTCTCCGTAATGCAATATTGTAAAGTACTTCCCAAAATATATTAAAAATAAGCTTTAATAAATCTTTTGTGTATAAAATAATCAAATTAATTTATTCATCTTAACAACATCAAGTTTTCATATCCCCTTGCATTACAGACAAATGCTGTCTTTCATTTTAAGCTGTACAATTGATTCTTTGACCACTGAAGTTCTTAAAATTAGTTTGTCTAATTGACTTTAAAACACAGATGAAGGAAGTGATGAGACAATAGTTTTCTTTCTTGAAACTTTAACATGCAATGTTACAATGTGATTTCAGATAACTTCAGTATATCCTCAGTTTGGTTATTGTCCACATGACAATTCTGCAAAATCTTGGTTATAAACTACATCATTAAAATATTTCAATGTCAAAATCTTCAGCTGCATTTGTTTCACAAAATCACCTTTTCCCTCCACGTCCTAAAGCAGATATTCTAAATAGTGATTCAGAAGTTATAACAATGTTGACAAAATTATAAAAAAACTTTATCTCTTGTCTTAAACTAAATTTGTTAGGCAAAGAATTTAAAAATACTAAATATGAATTATTTATAGTTTCTTATTTACAGCATCTCCACAATCAGAAATACTTCTGTTTTCTTGCACTCGGGGTCAGGTATAAGATTTGGAAGGGACGATGACACCTTGGAGATCATTTTGTTGCAAGTACTGCAAGAAATTTACTCTTCCTCTGATGTGTTCCTCCTTAATTCTTTCACTACACTGTTATTTCACTCTTAGTTTTCAACCTTTTAAGAAAAAAGTTTATGTGATTATTTTACAATTGGGTGATATAGAAAACAAACTATGAACGAATTAAAAAAAAAGCCACTGAAGAAACATTTTTCACTGAAATGGTCAACCTGTCACCGGAAAAAATAGTAATGTAAAGAAAAATTCTTACTTTTACTCTCCCTCTTTTTTCAAAGCCACTGTGTTCAAAGCTCTCATTATTTTTATTGTTACAGTAAAATATCTTTACTTTTTACATGTAAACTACTATACGTCCATAAATGTGCTAGCAACATTATATCCACTGCATTTTCATTTATGATATTAATGAATGGTACAAAAGCTCTCCTTTACACCTAAGGATTCATTTTACGTATGGTCAGAATCACAAGAATGTAAGGAGAAGGGAAGATTCATGCATAATTTGCACTTCATTTACAATATTCAAAACTTACCAAGCTCCTCTCTTGTAAGCTCTAATTTTCTTTATTTCTTGCCTCATAAGGTGTCGTGGTTTAGGCCCAGTGCATAACTGAGCACCACAACGCCCCAAAAAAGGGCTAGTCAAAATAAGGACTGGGAAGGTTTCTCACTATTTAAACAGGTCACAGGCAAAAGACAGACT
>NW_010192089.1:0-515 GCF_000695765.1 Mesitornis unicolor
CTAACGGCCCTAACCCCAACCCTAACGGCCCAAACCCTAATGGCCCTAACCCTAACGACCCTAACGACCCTAACGGCTCCTAACCCTAATGACCCTAATGACCCTAACCCTAGTGCCCTAACCCCTAACGTCCCTAACGGCCCTAACCCTTCAACCCCATGATGCCCTAACCCCTAACGTCCCTAACGGCCCTAACCCTTCAACCCTATGACCAACAGGGGCAGCAAAGACCAACAGCAACCACCACTGACCGACTATGACCAACTATGACCAACAGTGACCAGCAAAGACCAATTATGACCAACAGGGGCAGCAAAGACAAACACAGAGCATCACTGACCAATTATGACCAACAGGGGCTGCAAAGACCAACAGAGAGCAGCACTGACCAATTATGACCAACAGGGGCTGCAAAGACCAGCACAGAGCAGCACTGACCAATTATGACCAACAGGGGCATCAAAGAGAAACTATGACCAACAGGGGCTGCAAAGACCAACAGCAACCACCACTGC